>NW_023276807.1:62307192-62445354 GCF_003668045.3 Cricetulus griseus | reverse complement strand
GTATCTCTGGAACTCATTATGCAGATAAGGTTGACCTTGAAGTCACAGAGATCTGCTTCCCACTGTCTCCTGAGTGCTGGTATTAAAAAAAGTGTGTGCCACCATGCCAATCTCATCCTGTTGTCTTTTTATTCATGACGTGAGAATGGAATGAGCTTTCAGAAGAAACTGAAAATTCTACTGAAAATAACTAAATGCTTATCCAGTTGGCTGTTAGGTGAATTACACAGTACACCAAGAAGGTGTGGGGAATAGGCCCGTCTAACACTAAAATGCTGAGGGGATCTACTGGCACTAACTGGTCCACCTGGACCACTCAGGGTTTCCCTGGATGCTTCCGAAGCTGCTCTTAATATCAGTCAGACCTTCCCTCTTGCATTCTGACTGCACCTTAGCTCTTTCTCCCTCTCTCTGCCTAAAGAACATGCCAAGTCCAATAACAAAGAATCGGGGTCTAGTACCCCACAGTCATCATCATGATCACAGCTGGATTCAGGGCATAGGCAAGAATTCCAAGTCCTCAGCTCTGAACAACAATAGATCCTGTGCCACCTGAACTCTAGCAGGTCTCAGCAGCACCCCCAGCTCTGACACTGAAGTCAGTCTGTTACCAAAAACCCACCATGCTCCACCTCCACTAGCACAACCAGTCTGGCCCAACCAAAGCAGGCAGACAGGGTGCAAAGAGCTGAAGTTGAAGTCACATAACCTTGCCTTGGAGGCCTGTACTGTGAGGCCTGGTTGGGCACTGCAGAACCGTACCCCTTCCAAGGATGGAAAGTATCAGTCAAGCTCAGGTTAAGGATAACCAACAGGGCTGTGCCAGCTGTGTGTCTGTCTGCCAGGGTCATGGGCACTTACATTTTAGAGTTGAGGAATAGAGTATTAGGGTGAACAGCTTAGGGGATGGCTGTGAATAAGATAAGGTTCTCAGAATGTGGCTCAGCCCAGGGAGGGGCTGAAAAGGGAGGGAAGAGGGTACTGGGAGCTGGTAGGGCCTCTGAGAAAGTCTGGCTCAACCTCCACTTAGCAAGGGAAGCAAAGATTTCATCCAGAACCACTCAAATGTTGTCAGCAGACATTGGGTGGGAACTCAGGCCCTAACTTTTCCTTCCAGGTCCTTCTGGTCCTTGCAGCCTTGTGGCTTCCTGGAAACCATGTGGCTTCAGCAAGACAAGTCAAAGCTGCTGGAACATACCAGGGTGGACACAGGAAGTAAGTGCTTCATAAAGGAAGGGTGATGGCGTCAGAGGTGACGTAAGACAACATGTAACTGAGGTAACTAAGAGACAAATAGGGGGCCAATGCTACTGGGGCTCTCAGGGAGACAGTGAAGAAGTTACCCCAACTTCAAGGGTGTGAAGGTAACAGGTTCAGGAGGAGGCTATGTGCTCTTATGTGACACCACTCAGGCAGAAGAAAAGGGACCTGTAGCTGTTTGCGTGCTCAGGGGTCTGACCTGTCTAAGCCATGCAGAAGCTGAATAGATTGTGAAAGCCCTACTTGATTGGCGCAAGTGACAGTCATAAGTGGACATGTGTAAAGACACAGCTGTTATCAGCAACTTGCTATCTGGCTATTCTCCCAGGGCTGTGCTTACCCATTCTTATTCAACTCTAGATTTTTCTGTTCTGTCCAAGTCCACATTGTTCTTGAAGGAGGAGTTTTCCTTTGTTTAGAACTTCATTCATTCTTAGCATGTTATTATCTCAAGGAGGACAGCTGATCCGGCTAGAAAGACATCCCTACCTCATCTCAGCACTGTCCTTTCCCAGGAATGTCAAGTACCACAGTCACCACTGTGGTGGTGCCTGATCTTTGTGCCCCCAGCAGGAGCAAATAAGATACTAACTAGTAGACAAATTCCTCAGGTCCAAAGGTTATAGATTTCGTATAAATCCCATGCTGTGTGTTCAAGGCGTCATCACGACTTGCTGTTATGTTCTAGGGGAATGTCTGAAAACTGTTAAGCCTCAGAGGAAAGCTTAAAGGCTATTTGTTTGAGGAGTTGGAAGAGATGGCTCTATTGGTAAAGTATTTGTCATGCATGCACAAGGACCTGAGTTTGACTTTTCATCTCCCACACAAAAATTCAGGTTCGGTGGCACATGTCTGTAACCCCAGAGAAGGGGGGTGGGGTGGAGATGAGCCACCCAGCCAGTGAATCCAGCAGGGGACGTGGGGATGAGCCACCAGCTAGTGAATTCAGCAAGGGAGGTGGGGATGAGCTACCAGCTAATGAATCCAGCAGGAGAGGTGGGGATGAGCCAGCTGCTAGCTGAATCTATGATATCCAAGTTCTGTGAGACCCTGTTGCAAAGAGAAGGTGTAAAGCAACTGTAGAAGCAAAGACCTCAAGCAGGCCTCCACATACCACATATATACGTAATACACATGCATATACAACATACATCATGCACACATGTGCACCCACAGGCACACATACATATAAACAACACACATGCATACAAACACATGTGTACCCACAGGCACACACACACACACATAACACAATATACACAACACATGTGCATACACAACACATCACATGCATATACAACACACACACACACGAACCACAGGCATGCACACACACACACACACACACACACACACACACACACACACATGTCTGGAGTGCTTTTTTTCCCAGCCTTCCTCTTATCCAGATGATGGGCCAGGACTGGAAACACGTTGCTGGTGTCTGGGTTGATAAGTCCATTCTCCTCCCCTCTTGTCATTAGAAATCCCACTTGCCACAGACAGACTGTAACTCAAAGGTAGCTTGCAGAGCTAAGAAACTCAAGTGTGAATCCCATAGTCAGAAAAAAGTTTCTTTTTGAATTTAACCAAACCATTGTTTTCTAGGTCAAGATGTATTTGTTGTCATTCCAGAGTCACTCCAATGAGTCTCAGGCTATACAGGCACAGAGAGATAGCTGCTCAGTCTTCACTGCGCGGTGGTAAAAGCAGCGGCATTTTCAAGATTTCTGGTTTCACCCTTTTAACCCAAAGACTAACTATAAATAGACCTGAAGTCTGGGGTTTCCATGGCTGAGTGCTGCTATAAATAGCTTTAGACATTTTCCCACTTCATGCTTTTCTAAAAGAACATTCTCTGCTTCCCTTTTTGGATAACCTCTGAGAATAGAGCAAGGCCACACTCAGAATTTTATTAAGCAAGCTTGACAGAACTGCTAATGAGCCTAGCAGCAACCACGAGTGTCCCTCAAATATTAAAAACAAACCTGAGCACAAAGTGACTTCATAAGTGTGTTCAGTTACACAAATATTTAAACTTAACATATTTCTGGAAAAGACATTTTCAATGCAAGCAAACTGTTAATATTTTCATCCACTTTCTCATGTTCCTGGGAATTTTCTTCTAAAACACAAAATTAAGCCTAAGCCTAATCATTCACCATTTCTGAAGTGAAACAAGTGTACTCTACTCTCCTTCCTTACGTGGGCATTGCCTTCAACTCCCTCACAACACCAGCCAGAAAATCAGGTGCTCACCCAGCTACCAGGTGTTCAGAAAGTCTGTCCTCTTCCTTGAGAATGTTCATTGAACCCTACACACACACACTGTAAGGCCACATTCCTGCCCTGCTCTCCTGTGATACTGGCTTGGGAGGCTGAAGCCGAGCCCCACAGAAAGGCCTCTCTGAACATGTCCAATGCCTGCCTGCTAGCAACCTCTGCTGGCAGTTATTTCCAAAGGGGGAGGAAATGAAACAGCAAGAAAACTAAGCAGAGAAAGGGCGGGTTGAGACAGCCCAAAATCAAGCTCTGAGTTTGTGTTTTGTTGAAAGGTGGACAATAAAAGAGCTGTAAAAATGCTCAAGATATTAGTGATTTTTTAAATTTTATTTTATCTGCATTGGTGTGAAGGTGTCAGATCTCCTGGAACTGGAGTTAGAGACAGTTGTGAGCTGCCAAGTGGGTGCTAGGAATTGAACCTGGGTCCTCTGGAAGAGTAGCCAGTGCTCATAACTGCTGAGCCATCTCTCCAGGCCAGATATTAGTGAGTTTTTGTTTGTTTTTCAAGACAGGATTTCTCTGTGTAGCTTTGGCCCTGGAACTCAATCTATATACCAGGTTGTCTTAGAACTCACAGAGCTCTGCCTGCCTCAGCCTCCTAAGTGCTGGGATTAAAGATGTATGCCACCACCACTTGGCTGATATTAATGATTTTTAAAACAAAGTACTTGAGCAGTTTTAGGCTTATAGAAAATATTGCGCAAAGACAAAAATGGTATATACTCACTCATATATGGATTTTAGACCTAGAGCAAAGAAGTAGCAGCCTACAATTCACACCGCCAGAGAAGCTAGGAAACAAAGAGGACCCTAAAAGAGACATACATTATCCCCCGGAGAAGGGGAAATGGAGTTAGAAGAAAGAGAGGGGGAGAAGAGGAGGGAAGAGGATGACATGAGGGAGCAACAAGATCTAGTCAGGGGAAGAATAGAGGAGAGAAAGAAAAGAGATACCATCATAGAGGAGCCATTATAGGTTTAAAGAGAATTCTGGCACTAGAGAAATGTCCAGAGATCTACAAGGTTGACCCAAACTAACAATCTAAGAAGTAGTTGAGAGGCTACCTTAAATGCCCTTCTCTGATAATGAGATTGGTGACTACCTTATATGCCATCCTAGAGCCTTCATCCATGAGCCGATGGAAGCAGAAGCAGACACCCACAGCTAAACACAAAGCTGAACTCTGGAATCAAGTTGCAGAAAGGGAGAAGTGATGAGCAAAGGGGTCAAGACCAGGCTGGAGAAACCCACAAAACAGCTGGCCTGAACAAGGGGTTGCTCATGGACCCCAGACTGATAACTGGGAAACCAGCAAAGGACTATTCCAGACCCCCCTGAACGAGGAGGTCAGTTTGGAGGTCTGGATAATCTTTGGGGCCACTGGTAGTAGATCAATATTTACCCCAAGTACACAAATGGGCTTTGGGAGCCCTCTCCCCAGCCTAGACACACTGGGGAGGGCCTATGCCCTGCTCCAAATATGACAGACTTTGAAGATTCCCCCATGGAAGGCCTCACCCTCCCTGGGGAGCAGAAAGGGGTTGGAATTGGGGGCGGGGGGGGGGGGGAGGGAGAGGCAACTTGGATTGACATGTCAAAGAAGCTTGTTTCTAATTTAAATTAAAAAAGAAAATATTGAGCAAAAAATAAATAAGGTTCCCATGTGCCTTCTCAGCACTGCTAATTTCCTCTATTTTTAGTCTTGCAATATTGTGGGGTATATTGGCTAATTAAACTCTAGCCCATAGTTTAAATTAAGAGTCACTGCTTGTGTCAGACACTCCACAGGTTTTGGCAAGTATAAAAAGACACAAGGCACATTATAAGTGTTATACAAACTAATAGATTACCCCCCCAAAAAAAAAACTCCTGACTCTCCCCCTGCTCATGTTCCCTTCCCCCAAATCCTTGGCAACCATTCATTATCAGTCTTGTCCGCCATGGTTTTGTATTTCACAGAATGACATGCAGTTGGAATCAGCAACAGGCGGCCTTTCTAACTCGGCTTCTTTCCCTTAGCAACATGCATTAAGGTTGCCTCTGTGTCGTTTTGTGGCTTGATACTGCATTTCCTTTTAGGGCAGAATAATATTCCATCTCTTAAACTAGCCACAGTTCATTCTTGCACAGACTGAAGCACACCTTACTTTTTCCAGATCTTGGCAGTTATGAGCAGGTGGATGTGATCACCAGTTTGCAGGCTTTTCTGCACACATAAATCTTCAATTCCTTTGGCTAAATACCAAAGAATGTGGTTACTAGATCACAGGGTTAGTACACGTAGTACTTTAAAACTTTACTTACATTTTTATTAATTTATTGTGTGCATGCGCGTTTGGGGTCAGCACACCTGTGGAGGTCGGAAGCAGGTTCTCTCCTTCCCTCATTGTGGGTTATGGAATCACACTCAGGTCTTTAGGCTCAGCAGTAGGCCCCTTTTCTCACTGAATCATCTCACCAGCCCTACATGTAGTTTTATAAGAAACTACCATACTCTCCTCCACAAGGGCTATTTCTGGATTCCATGGATGTATCTAATTTATAGTTCCTGACATACGTTGCTAAGCACCTTCTGTATGCTCAATCACCTCTGTATATTTTCTCTGATGAAGTATATTAAGATATTTTCTCCATTTGAAGTTGTCCATTTTTGTATTACTTAAGTTCTGTCTGTATATTGGATATCAGTTCTTCACCTGATGTGTTTTGCAAAAACAAACATCCATCGTACAATGCTTTGTTTCTTTCCTTAAGTTAATCACTGAACCCGCATTTGTCACAGAGTCTCAGAAGACATTTTTAAAAAATAAAAGAACTCAACATAATTGGTTCTTCTGACTCTTTTTATAAAGTTAAAAAAAAGTGTGTGGGTGCGCACAGGCACACTTGCATGAACACAGCACCTCTAGGTGTGCCTGCAGAGGTCAGAAGAAGGCATTGGATCCTCTGGGTGGAGCTGTAGTTATGGCAACTGAGTCTTCAGTCTGGGTGCTGGAAACCAAACTCAGGTTCTCTAAGAGAGCAGCAAGTGCTGGGAATCATGGAGCCATCTCTCCAGGCCCACCTCTGAGACTTAAGGAACCCCTAATACAACAAGGAAGGGCATGCAGATGTAAACCAGATGCAAGTACTTCACCCACCTTGACTGCATTCTGCTAAGTGTAACAGGCCAGTTACAAAAAGACAAATGCCACCTAATTGCACGTTTCATTGGATGCCTACAAGGGGCACAGTAACAGAAGGTAGGAGGTGGCAGCTGGGGCAGTTTCCAGTTTGTGGAATGAAGATATCTGAAGTGGGGATGCACAGCTATGTGAATCTACTCAGCCCTGCTGGGATGGACCTCTAAAGTGAGCTA
Organism: Cricetulus griseus; assembly: GCF_003668045.3. Taxonomy (NCBI): domain Eukaryota; kingdom Metazoa; phylum Chordata; class Mammalia; order Rodentia; family Cricetidae; genus Cricetulus; species Cricetulus griseus. Next base: position 62,438,452 of record NW_023276807.1, on the reverse strand, counting down.
AGGAGGCAATTCGTTATCAAGGTGGATGGAGTGCCATGGGAGGACAGACACATGGATGATAAGAGTGCAGCTCAGTGTGTTGTCACTGATCATCTAAACATGCAGGAGAAGTTTCAAGCCATTTCATATCATTCTTTGAGAGCCTTTGGTGACTGGGGATATAACTTGGTAGAGTGTAAATGCACAAAGCCCTAGGTTCAGTCCTCAGTGCCATATTCAAAATAGAACATGGTGGTGCACACCTGTTATCCTGTACTTGGGAAGTTGAGACAGGAGGGCTAGAAGTTCAAGATCAGCCTGGGATACATGGAACTCCATCTCAAAATGTATATGTAACTTTTTGAAGGAATGCAAAAGGTTGAAACACAGTGAATGGCACGCAATAATCTAAAATAGGGACAGAGACACAATGACAACCCAACAGTGAACTTTGAAGATGTAGAACCCTTCCCCTAAGCAAGAAAAGAGAGAGGGGGATCAGTTGGACAAGTCAGTATCCAAAGGAACATAGACAGGGCAGTTGCTGAGGAAGAGGAAAAGTTAAAAATAATAAACCAGGCCTGGTGGTGCACACCTTTGTTCCAAGCACTCCAGTGGCAGAGGCACGTGGAGCTCATTGAGTTCAAAGCTAGCCTTGTCTACATAGTGACTTCCAGGCCAGCTAGGAATACATAGAGAGACCCTGTCTCAGACAACAACAAAAAAATTAAACTACTCACAAAGCCTATCATGGCCTTACTGAAAGGAAGATACACACACACATACACACACACACACACACACACACACACACACACACACACACACCCCAAATCCTCAACACAAAGGAGATTTGTTACCCCAGAGAGGCAAGTAGAGGTGAAAAGAGCAAGAAAGAAAGGCAAGAGAAGCAAGAGAGGGTGTTTCTGCAGGAGTGGGCTTTTGAGGGAAAACGGGGAGTCTATGCTAGGGTGAGTTCGTAAATCCTGATTGGACATATTAGCCAAATTATAGACTTTGATTGTTGGACCTTTGTCTCAGGAATGAGTCAGTGGCCAAATAAGAGAATAGACCTTAGGGGCTAGATTTAGGAATGCAACAGTTTTTAGGAAGAGAGAAGAAAAGGATAAAGGGCAAAACCTGACTGCAATGTTTGCCATGCTTCGGCCTTTTAGAGCTCCTTCACTTACTATGGGAGTTATTTAATGCACATTCATGTCATTGAAGGTGATTATTCAGACAGTAAGTCATACAACTAACAGTGGGTAGAACCAGAAGAGAACATACAGATAACAACAGTTTCTTAAAGGTACGCCAGTTAAAACATACCCTGGTGTATTCAAGTACCTTCTTCGTGCCTTCTGTGCACCAAGTTTAGATCTGAGCACTGAAGACACAAGACTGACTGAAGCCACAAATCTCCCTTTCTCCATGCAGCTTATGCACAAATGTGTGTGGGAGAAAGTAAACCCAAAGCTTGGTGCTTCTAATCCCAGCATGGGTGGCAGCAGCAGGTGGATCCCTGTGAGATCCAGGACAGCCAGCCATACACAGTGAGATCTAATACATTCAAGTGGGAAGTTGCCTCCAGCAATGAGCATCAGGTCATCTCACAGTGTGCGCATTTGCCAGGTTTCTCTGAAGGTATAGAACCTGTTTCCCCTCTATTAGATCAGGTGACCTGGAACTTGTTTCCTCCTGCAATGTCTGGCGAGCATGCTGCCTTTTCTAGACCCAGCCCTTACGAGTCTTATTGCTCCATATTCAGATGAGGGAAGCCTGGAGCTACCAAGTAAGAAGTTTAGTGTCCTACTAGATAGGGACTTGAGCCAAGCCTGGAGGGTAGATTAAGAGAGACCATTGTGGAACTAGTCAAGTAGAGCTCACAAATGAGGAGGACTTCTAGCAAAAATGACCATGGAGTGGAGCCCAGCCAACCCACAGAATCATGGGAAATCCTAAGGCATTCTTCTACGCACCTGAATTCCAGGTTGATTTGTTATGTGCCTATTTGAAACAATAGGTTAAATGTCCAGTGAGCTTGTTCTCATTACACAGGAGTGTGCTGGTATTTATGGGTCACTTGTGGAACAGAAAAATTAAGACTGTAGCCCAGAGAATGACTTGCACCCATTTCCCCTATCTCTGACATCTTTTGTGGTAAGATATGATTGTTAGGATCAATGGACCAATACTGATATGCCAACAACAGCAAAAGCCCTTACCTTATTATTATGCATGTTTCTTTTTGTTTTGGGGACAGAGTCTGGTGTAGCCAAGGCTGGCTTCTGAGTCACTGTGTCTTCAGGGATGATCTTGAGTTTCTGATCCTCCAGCCTCCACCTCCTGAGTGCTGAAATTACAGATGGGCACCCCCACACTGTGTTATTCAGATTTCTTTCTGTTTTGGAGACTCGTCTTGGTTCCCCAGTGCATTCCCTTGTTTGGTCTCCTTTGACTCCACTTAGCTGTGACAGTGTCTTGTGTGTGTGTGTGTGTGTGTGTGTGTGTGTGTGTGTGTGTGTGTGTGTGTGTGTGTGTGATGTCCTTGACAGAGGATTGATCAGGTATTTTGCAGTGAGGTCCTTTATGGAATCTTCGGGGTGCTTTCTCTCCATTAGGCTGTGGGACGGGCCTTGGGGGAGGAAAGGCACAAAGGTAGATTGCTGTTCTCACCACACAGAAAGTGCACACACAGCTAGAGTTAGTGCTGCTGCTGAGCCTGGTCACCTTTCAGACTGACAGAGCCTTTGCCATGGGTCTCCAGTGGAAAGTGTGCTCCCCAAGCATTTCTGTTCCTGTGCTCTTCAGAAGGAAGTTCTTATGTACAGTCCCTCCAGTGCTTCACTCCCTCCACTCTCCAGCTTAGTGCCCAGTCCCAGGCTCCTTTCTTGTTTCCTGACCTCGACTGACAGTTAACACAATTTAAATTCAGAAATCTAAAAAGCTGAAGCCCCCATATTAGAGAGAACAAGTAGTGCTTGCCCTTCCAGGTCTGGGTTACCTCATTCAGTATAATAGTTTTCAGTTCTGTCCATTTATCTTTAGATTTTATTTAATTTTTGTAGCTGAATGAAATTCTATTGTGTGTATATACCACATTTCTATTATCCATTCATCAGTTGGTAGGCTGATTCTGTTCCCTAGATATTGCTAGTAGAGCCACTGAACATAGATGATCAGTTATTCCTGTGGTAGGATATAAGTCCTTTAGATATGAGCCCAAGAGTGGTATAGCTGGGTCATAGGGAATTTCTATTTTTACCTTTTGAGAACTTCCACAGTGATTTCTATGGTGACTATACTTTCAATTTATATACAGTAAAACTCAGTCTTTGAGAGTGTAGTAATGTGAGTTTGGACAAATGCATACAAGTATGTGAAAACTACCCAACCAAGATGCAGATAATCATACCACCATCAGAAATCTCTTTGGTGCTCTGTAACCAACTTCTCCACCAGAACTAAACACAGGACATCCATGGCCTTTGTCTCAGCCACACAGGATGGTGGAAATGGGGTCACACAGTATGCGGCTCCTCCCATTTAGAACAATTCAATTGTGAGTCCCAAGATGTGGCAGGTTTGAGTGCTTCCTTTATTTTTATTGCAGAGCAGTGTGAATTGAAGTCCCTAGAAAACAAGACACCTATGTTAAAGTTTCTAAGGGCTGACTTCTAGAACTTATTTGATTGTGTAAAGTTGGAATGTTCCCCATCCACAGCAAAAGTATCTTGGCTATCACTAGTCCACTTAATAGCCAACCGTTAGCCACCTCTTTAGTAGACCTAACAACTTTCAACTATGTGGAAAAACCGTTGGGATGTAGTGACTTAGCAGACCACAAGTTGCACTGTCCCCAAAACTTAGGACATCATCAGATAGTGTGTAAGACCTATAACAGACATCTCACTTTGCTGTAATCCACCAATGTGTTCAAAAAAATGCTTGACTTGTGACTTTTTGTGACCATGAAATTCTGCAAGCACTTTCATGTTATCTGTGACAATATAAATCTATGTCCCCAAGCCATGACTCACATTTGGCTCAGAATAAACTACCTCTGATGCCAGTTGAAATAAGAGCTATGTTTTGCATCAACAGCTTTGACATCCAACCAGGAGGCCCCAGGGATGATCCACTTTCACCAGAAAAGTCACTTGGCTTGATACTGGGTACTAACCATCCTGGTTGCCTGCTCAGGTGAATGTTGGTGATTTATTTCTTGGGCAGGGACTCCATTTTGTTTTGTTCATAGCCAACTGATTTATTCAGAGATGGTTTAGGGTGTCCGTTCCAAGTTTTGGTTATCACAGCATTTCTTTTGCTAGTGTTTGGCCTCTTTCTGCTGCCGCTCCTTCAATGTTCAATACTGCATTGGTGTCTGTTCTCTGCTATACAACCTTAATTCTTTTTTAAAAAATAAATTCTAGGAGTGTCTTATTTTAATATACTGAAGGTAAGAGGCACTTGTTCTTTCCTGCTCAACAGGATAGAGAGGACAGGGGGTCTTCCCTCCCCTAAAACATGCAACAGCCTCACCTGGAAACCTTTTCTGAGGAAACAGAATACCTTTTCCTCAAAAGCAAGAAGTCTCTTGGCTCACTGGACACTCATGAAGGATAGTCACCCAAGGCCTTAAGCTCCCTCGTGTTCTTTGTATACATTGTATCCCATATGTGCAAGATAAACCCGAGAGACAATGGGCAGAAACCACCTCAGGATGAGACCCAAGGGGTCTAATCCCTTAAGCAGCATTTAAATCGGACCCAAATCCCACCAATTGATATTCCTAAATTGGTTTCTTTTGTTTTTTAATGTTTATTTCTATTTTATTCACACTAACCTAGAACTCCTACACAATAAGCAAAAGATAAAGGGCAGCCTGCTTTAATTGGAATTTTAAGCAAGAAAAGAAATAATGAAAATGCTAACTTGGAAATAATGTTTTGAAAAATTCTATCAAAGTTAAGAAAAATGTTTAAAAAAAACAGCAAACAAGGAAATTTTAGATTGTGTCAGCTTTTCTCACCTCCCCTACTCTCATCTATTCTTTCCTAATCTCATCTCTGTCTCTTACCTTCTCTTTAATAATCACAATTCTGTATCAACAAAATAAAACAAAGATTATTGTGGCCTCTTGTAGGCTGACATCTAGCTAAGAAGTGATCCGTACTATGATCTCTGGCTCAAAACTTTTGACCCCAAGATTTCCCAAGTTCCCAGGACTGTGGAATTTGCTAGAGAATTTCCTAACACCTCCTGCTCTACAAAACAGAACCTTCTGATTTCTTCCTCTCTAGTGACTGCCTCATACATCAGAGAGGATATTAGCCTAAGTGTGCACAACAAACCAGGTTTTGGCTTTTACAGGATATGAGCTTGAATCTTACCAACAGTCAGGCTGTGCTTTATGTCTTTAAGATGCACATTTTCTACCTTGTCTCTAAGAAGAGCCAAGCCTATGCAGGTACAGAAAATGGATCAGGCTAGCTCAATGATGGGGAAGGAAAGTATAATTCAATCAGTAAAGTAATTCTGAAATCTGCAAATGAGGGATCCAGGGTGGAAACCATCAGGATGCTGCATATATATAAATTTGGCACATAAAGAATATTTTTGAAACTTGCAAATCATAAAGCTAAATGATACTGTAACATTGGGTCTTTTGGTCTGTCTTATGTGTGGCTGTGCATCAATATGTATTCCCTGTGTATGTTTGTTTGTATACTGGTTACATGCTACTAACTTGGCTGGCAAGTGACTGCTTATGTAAATTCAAAGTATAAAGTCAGTACAGATAGTCTCCTTAGTTCATAGTGCATCCAGAGTTTGGGGGAAAAAAAATCCTGGCTCATGCAGTCCAACAAGCTAGACTTAGCCACCTGACAAATGTGCCAATTAAAAAGACAGAATAATGACAAGGGTTAAAGAACAGATATTTGATCAATGTGGCCACATTGGGGATGGAGCAGAAAGAGCGGTCCAATAACCCCAAGTCTGTCCAGGGTATTGATAGGAGAGAAAAATGGGACAAGAATCATGATTTCGTGCAGTCCTGGCCAATAAGAAGTCTCCTTAATCGTGAACTCCGTCCTGATTCTGCAATGTGATCCCACGAAGTCCGCACTGCTTGAAGGTCAAGCTGGTTCTCAGGAGAATAACATTCCTGGAAGGTTTCCTTATTCCTGGAATCAGATGGCACTCCAAGTCAGATAACTTATCTCTCCCCTGTCAGTTTTAACCAGTTAGAAGGTTTTGATAGTTTAGTAATGAGTCAAAAGAAAGGAGACAGAAACAGAACAAAGGCAGAGGTGGTAGGTTTTATCCTCCCTGTGAGACCAAGTAAGACGTTGGTGCTTGGGGGGGGGGGGTGCAATTTCTAAGTGCTTGTTAAAATTAAGTCTTAACTCTGAACAAATCAGTTATATTTGTCAATAACAGAATCGTCTCTAGGACCGCTAACTTGTGTGTGTACATCTGTGTATACATGTATGTGCATGCACACGCATGAGTCTTGTTCAGGTGATCACAGGTAGTATTTGTGATTATGACAGCCATGCCATATCCAGAAGACGGTTCACAGGAGTCCTCTCCATTTTCTGGCTCTCACAATCTTTCTGCCTCCTTTGATGTTACCTGGGTCTTGGGGGGCGGGGGAGTGACACAGAGGTCTCATTTAGGGATGAACATCCAAGAGTCATTTGTTGTCAGCACTTTGGCCAGCTGTCTTTGAGTGTCTGCGTTAACTTCTGCCCCCTGTACAAAGCTTCCCTGATGGAGGCTGAGAGCAGCACCAGCCTGTGGTATGAATATGTTCGGGCAGTATTTGTCTATGTGTCTATTTAGCAAAACATCAGCAGGACATCCTCCTCCTCCCAGCCAAAGGCTTTTGACCAGTACTAGTGTGAGCTCTCCTCTGTAGAGAGGGTCTCAGATTCCACTGGAAAGTGGTGGTTATACTGGGGATGATGGGGTCCCCTCTTGAGGTCATTAATAAAGGAATTTAAGAGTAGACTCAAACAGAAGTCTGAGAATAACTTTATTAGCGTTTAAAAGAAAAAAAACCCAGAGCAGAAAAGCTGTAAATTTCAGCAGCTGCCCAGAAGAGGAGAGTGAAGAAAGAAAAAAAAAAAAAAAAGCCACGTCATTTGAAGTAAACTGATGCAGAGGTCATCCACATGGCAGACAAGAACTGTCCACCTTGGTCATCCTCGTGATGGGGAGGGGAGCTTCAGAAGAAGTAAGGAAGTCCAAAGTGCAAAACAAAACAAACAAAACAGACTCTGCTCAGCATCTGAATGAAAAAGACAGGAAGAAAAAAAATAGTTTACTTCTGACACAGGAAGATGGGCCGACCAGCCAACCTCACGGTACTGCACTAAGAGATGGGAATTCTGTGGAGGAAAGTTACATTATCTCAGCAAAGGGATAGATATTCTGCCTGTCTATTGAGCATGGCTTAAGGTGAGCCCACCTTCCTAGTATGGTCTGCCTTCCTGAGGGGTAGTCCTTTGTCGAGGTCATGAACCCAAACAACTGGATTAACTCTTGTGCCAGAAGACAATAGCATGTTTCCAATTAATGCTAGAATCTATTCTTTTTCAAAAGATTTATTGATTTTACTTATGTGTAGATATTGGAGGTATATGCAGCAGTGTAGCTGCCTGCAGAAACCAGAGACACTGGATTCTTATGAAGCTGAAGTGCTATGCAGCTCTAAGCTGCTTGATACGCATGCTGGTAACCGAACCCAGGTCCTCTGCACTCTTAAGTGCTGAGCCATCTCTCCAGTTGTCTTCATTATTCTCTACTGCTATGACAAAGCACCATGAAAGACAACTTGCAGAGGAAAGAGTCTAGTGGGGCTCACAGTTCTAGAGTGTAAGTTTATGACCATCATAGCAGGGAGCTTGGCAGCCGGTGGCAGGCAGGCAGGCAGGCAGGCAGGCAGGCTGCTGAAGCAGTAGTGAAGACGCTTATATCCTGGTCCAAAAGTAGGAGGCAGAAAAAAGGCTAATGGAATGGCAGGGACTTTTGAAACTCAGAGCCTCCCTTCTCCCCTCCCCCACATATCTCCTCCAACAGCAAACTTCCAGTTCCATCAACTGGGGACCAAACACCCAAATATTTGAGTCTATGGAAGCCATTCCCACTCAAACCAACCAGCCCAGATTCCATTCTTTATTGTAACAGTTGGTCAACCCCAAACACTTGTCATTACTGCACCAGTGGGTACATCTTGCCTGGAAGGTCCATGTGATAACACACAGGGCAAACAGCTGGGAAAGACCAATGCTGGCTTTTCTCCCCAGCAGCCTGCACAGAACCTTCTGCCACTGGATTCTAGCTAGCAGGGAGAAAGCTTTGAGCTATGTTCTAGGTTGATTTCTCTGTGTCCTGTATCCAAACTATATGTTGTCTTCAGCAATATGGTCTTACCATCTAGGTCTAGTAGGTAACTGAGAACAGTGGTGATAGCCTATAATGTTTTGGGAGCCTCTGGGTTTTCTGACTAACAACTCCTAGGGAAGTATACCACCTCTGTCATTGGTATTTTCATTAAAAAAATCTTCTGGAACCAGTATTATCTGGTCGTGCAGGGTCTCTCCACTCAAAGTCTTGAAAAATTATGTTTTAGTTTATATAGTAGAAGGCTTCCATGTAGCTGGAGTTTTCTTGTTGCGACAGGTCCTGGCACCCTTCTCAGCCCCAAATAAACACACAGAGGCTATATTAACTACAAAACTCTTGGCCAATGGCTAGGGCTTCTTATTGGCTATCTCTGTCTTAATTATTAACCCATAACTACTAATCTATGTATTTCTACATGGCCTTATCTTACCATAGAATGCCTGGTGGGTCCTATCCTTCCAGTCTCTACATGGCTCTACATGGTGTCTCCCTGTGGTTTCCCTCTGCCTACCTTTCCCAGAATTCTCCTTGTCTCCTAGTCCCACCTATCTTCCTGCATCTATTAGCCACACAGTTTTTTATTCATCAACCAATAAGAAACACACACACACACACACACACACACACACACACACACACACACACACCCCTCATCACTTCCATATGGTCTTTTCATCCATTCTTAGTTTTGTTTGACCCTTACCCCAACTTTCACCATCCCTCTACCCCATACCAATCTAAACCTCTCTGCTCTCTCCACCTCTACTTTTACATCATATATATATATATGTGTGTGTGTGTGTGTGTGTGTGTGTGTGTGTGTGTGTGTGTCTCCCCAGCCCCCAGATACACCCCTTAGCATCTCAAGGATCCTTTCTTGCTTCCTGGCCTTTACAAGCACTCATTCCCACTTGAACACATAAATCTAAGAATTTCAGTGTCTTCATAAGAGAGAGAATAGTATCTTGTATTTCCAGATCCATCACTTGGCATGTTTTCTAGGTTCATTCATTTTCATAACTTAGTTTTTCTTTGGTGATGAACAGAATTCTATTGTGTATATGTACTGCATTATCATTACCCACTCATCAGGTTAATAGACTTGTAGGACGGTAGCATTTCCTAGCTATTGTGAACAAAACAGCAAAGAAAACAGATACAGGGCATATAGGATAGAGTTCTTTGGGTAAATGCCCAGAAGTGATATAGCTAGGCCATATGGTAGTCCTATTTTTAGCTCTTTAAGAAACTTGTACACTGATTTCCATAGTGAATGTACCAGTTTACATTCCCACCAACAGTAAGTGTTTGTCTTTCCCAAATCCTCACCAGCATCTACTTCCCTTTGTTTTCTTGATGGATTTTATTTTCTGACCGGGGTGAGATGGAATTTCAAAGTAGTATTAACTTTCATTTCTCGGATGGCTAGTGAAGTTGAACATTTAAGAATGGTTTTTGGCCATTTGTATTTCTTCTTCTTCTTCTTCTTCTTCTTCTTCTTCTTCTTCTTCTTCTTCTTCTTCTTCTTCTTCTTCTTCTTCCTCCTCCTCCTCCTCCTCCTCCTCCTCCTCCTCCTCCTGCTGCTGCTGCTGCTGCTTCTTTTTAATTTACTTAATATATCACACATCTGATGGTGTTCATGTGGACATCAGAGGACAACTTGTAGTGGTCAATTCTATCTTTTCACCAAGTGGACCAAATTCAGGTCATCAGCCCGGGCAGTCAGTGCCTTTAGCCACAGAGCCATTTTGCCAGCCATTTCCATCAATTTTGAAGAATTGCTTTGCTGGATATAGCAATGTCATTGGCAGTTGTTTAGTTTCAAGGTTTCATTCTTTGACTTTGAAGGTTGGTGACAGGAGATCTATCACCTTTGTAGGTAAGTTAGTATGTTCCCTTATGGCTTTTAATATTTCTTTTCTTGTTATTTTTGACATCTTGACATGTTTTGGGAATGGTCTTCTCTGTCAATTTCTATTTGGGGTTCTAAATGCCCTAAATTATGTTTCTTTTTTCTGAGTTTTGAAATATTTCCGCTATAATTCCATAGAATCTATTACTTTCATGTTTACTTAGCTCTTTCTTTTATTGTATAGATTCTTAGGTTTGGTCTCTTTGTTGTATTCCAGAGTTCCTGGACATTGTGGCCATGGTCATTTATTTATTTATTCTTTTCTTTTCTGATATTTGAATGTAATATTTCACCAACTTTGAACTCCAATCTACCATCTTCTTTCTTCTGTTTAATAGAGCCTGTTATACTCCCCACTGTGTTTCATATTTGTTCATTGAGTTTTTCATTTCCAATATTTCTCTCTCTCTCTCTCTCTCTCTCTCTCTCTCTCTCTCTCTCTCTCTCTCTGTGTGTGTGTGTGTGTGTGTGTGTGTGTGGGGGGGTGGGTGGGTGTGGGTGTGGGTGTGGGTGTGTGTGTGTTGTTTGTTTTTTGAGGCAGAGTTTCTCTGTATAACAGTCCTAGCTGTTCTAGAACTCACTTTGTAAACCAGGCTGGCCTTGACCTCACTGAGATCCACTTGCTTCTACCTCCCAAGTACTGGGATTAAAGGCATGCACAACTAATGTCCAGCTTGTGCCACCAATGCCTGGTTCATTTCCAGCATTTTTGTGTTTCCAACTTGGTTAAAGAATTTGATTTTGATTCTTGCTTCCTTAGAATGCTGGTTTCTGTCATTTGTTATCTTACTTCTTTAGGTAATGTCGTGTTCTTGAGAATTTTAACACTGGGTACAATCACTTGTAAATATGTCAGAGAAGGAGGGTAGAAAAAAGAAAACAAGATCAGACCCAGAGCAAGAAGATTAATAATGCTAACAAGATCTGGAGGCTTCCCCTCTGCCCACAAAGACTTCTGTTGCACACTCAGCCTTAACTTCATCAGATCTTGGAGACTTTCCTGTAGCTAGAGATATCAAGAACTAGAGCCACACTTATCTTGGTCTATCATTAGCTCTCTTAATAGCCAGTTATTGCCCACGTCTGTATCTGACCTAATATCCTTCTACCAGGTAATACCTTTGCAATGTACTAATGCCTCAAACCACCAATTACGACAAGTGGAAAGATGTCATCAGATAACCCCTATTGCAGAGATGCTTCCACCTTGTTGAAACCCACTTATCTGATGTTCCTGCCAAGTTATTTGTAAATGCCTTCTTTATGACTACTGTTTGGTAACTACAAAGTTTCATGTAACCGCTCTCGTGTTGGAACATGTTATTGGAGGCATCCCATTCCCAGGCAATGGTCATTCATATTTGATTCATGAAAAGCTATCTCTTATTCCTTCTGAGATGAGACCAGAGTTTTGCTTTGAAGGCAGAATTCTGTTTTATGACGCTCATAGTTGCTCATTCATTGATGAATTAGATGCTTACAAAGCTTCCATGAACATTTATAAGCCACAATGTTAATCCCAAAATTGGAGGAGAAATATCACTGACCCAAACAAACCATCATGGCCAAATTAATTAAAACAGGCAATTAATTAAAGCAAGCTTTCTTTATTTGTATACATGGGCTGCCTCCTTGAAAAGCAAGACTCAGGAAGTCAGCATTGGATGTAAAGAAGACAAGATTCTTATAGCTCAGGAGTAGCAAGTTTCCAAATGGGGAATTTGGCAGGTAAAATAAGTGTGGTTGCAGGAGCAGAACATAAGCATAGCAAGTTGTTATAATGACTTTGCCTTGAAACAAAGACATGATTGCAAGGTAGACATTACAAGTAGTCATAACAACCCTTTGAAACAATGGTAGAACTGGAGAGATGGCTCAGAGGTTAAGAACACTGTCTGCTCTTCCAGAGGTCCTGAGTACACTTCCCAGCAACCACATGGTGGCTCACAACCATCTGTAATGAGATCTGGTGCCCTCTTCTGGGCTTCAGGAATACATGCAGGCAAAACACTATATACATAATAAATAAATAAATCTTTTAAAACAAAATTTTAAAAAAAGGTAAAGATGCAAAATGGTTATTTGGAACAAAGACATGGTTTCCATTTCCTAGAATAGACAGTACAGAACAATTTGTAGTTAAGGTTATACATGGGGCATAGCCCAATCCTTGAGAAACAAAAATTTATTTATGGTTCTCCACTCTTGGCTCCTGGTCCCCTCTCTTCTCTCTCTCTCTCTCTCTCTCTCTCTCTCTCTCTCTCTCTCTCTCTCTCTCTCTCCCCCCCCTCTCATGGTCTGGTCTACTCTGCCTGCCATGTTCAGTCTGGACTCTTCCAGATGCCTCTGGCTGTTCTCTCCCTCATATCTACAATAAAAACCTTCACCTCAACCATATCTTGGAGTGGTCACATCTTCATCTTCATTCATTTCTCATACGTCTTCAAATCAAGCACTATGTCCTTCCATCTTTTTATTTCCAATTATTTTGTGGGCTGGAGAGTGACTTAGCAGTTAGGAGCATTTGCTGTTCTTCCAGAGGACATGAATTCTGCCCCTAGCACTGATGGGTCACAACTGTACAGCTCCCGAGGATCCAATACACTTTTTAGCAAGGGGTCCCAAATTCAAAGCTAGCCTGAGAAATACAGCGGCACTCCACCAAAACTAAAATACTAATCGAAGGTATTAGTGTAGCGTGGGACTGTCCTATACAAAGGGAAACAGAAAGGTTTAGGATGTGATCAGAGTGAGATCACGCTTCATAAACTGTGGCTGGCAACTCAATGTGGGAAAATGAAATGGACTCTGAATCTCATGACTGAAATTAACTTGAAATCAAAAGTGTAGTGAGCCCAAGGCATTTTTTATAAAACCAGATGTTTGCATCATGCTGATTTCACTGCAGGTTAATTTCTGAACCCATGTGCACTTTTCACGGCAGATGCTGTCCCCACAATGACAAAGAATACTGCCTGAAACAGTCGGGCTCAGATCCAAGACTGTTGCCCGTGATGAAACCCGGTGCTTTCCCTGTGCAAGTAAAGTTCTCTGTCCTTATAGAAACATACTGGTTTAATTATGGAAAACAAAAGCTTTTAATCTTTTCCTGTCACCATTCCTCAGCGTGTATCAAATTATCATGTCATTAGAATGCTTAATTTTAAAAATTGCTGTTTGAAGTGCTGACTTGAGTTTTGAAAATCATTGTTCAATGAATTTTGGCTTGGAAGGAGGGCAACATTTTCAAGACTTTGGGAAATGGGCCTAAACGTACTTCTGCCATTTTGTACTATGTTTTTATGTGAAGAGGTAACATTAGTGTTGATTCTAAAATCAAAAGATGGATCAACTTGAGAAAACACTGAAGATGACCCTTTAATGCTGCAGTACCAAATATTCTGCCAGGATTTAATTATGTAAAAAATAAGCATAATCAATGACAAAACTGAACACACATCAAAGAATCATTTTAAAAGATACTAAGCTGGAGCCAGAGAAATAGCACAGCAGGTTAAGAAAAGTGCCTGTCACCAAGCTTGACAACCTGAGTTTAACCCCCAGGATCTACACGATGGTAGAAAAGAACCAACCAGTGCAAGCTGTCCCGCTGAATTCTACATGTATGCTGGGGCATTGGTGTCCCCACCACCACACATACACTGAAAGCTTAATACAATCTGAAGAGTAACCAGAAATCCCAAGGGATTGCCTTAAAATGGAATCCTTCACTATTTATTGTCACTAAAAATTTGATTTGTGGGCTGGAGAGGTGGCTCAGAGTTTGGGAGCACTGCCTCCTCTTCCAAAAAAAAAGGTCCTGAGTTCAATTCCCAACAACCACATGGTGGCTCACAACCATCTGTAGTGAGATCTGGTGCCCTCTTCTGGCCTGAAGGCAAACCTGCAAGCAGAACACTGTTGTGAGCTGCCATGTGGGTGTTAGGACTTGAACCTGGGTCTTCTGGAGGAAAAGCCAGTGCTCTTAACCTCTGAGCCAATTCTCCAGCCTCAGAGAGGGAACATGGTGGAAGCTGTAGGTAGTAGTGGTACATTATACTATAAATATTAAAGAAATTCTAAATGCCCCAGGCTTAGATGTCTGGTAGGAAGATTTCTTTTATAAATGTTAGCAACTCAAGAGAACTAATCTGTACATTGGAGAGTCAGCATCAATTATGAGAGCATCAAAACCACAGCTGAAAATTAGACTCAGGCAAAAACAACTGAGTAGCAGGTGTGGCTGAGAGTAGCCACAGCTGGGGACTTCATGAACGTAGCTCTTCCTCATTCAGTTGCAGCGAGTTATGATCAGTCCTCGAGTGGAGACACCCCACAGTGTTGTGAAAGGAGAGGCTGCTGCCTGAGGAATCAGAACTGACAAGCCTGGGCATGCTTCTGGCAGGAAGAAAAACAACATAAAGGTGGTGGTATTGTACAAGCCAGAAAGAAAGAGCTTGCCAGCGTAAATTGATAAACTACCCTGCCTTCATCTTGGGCTTAAGCACTATCTTATAGTAAAGACAGACTAGGCTCATCCATGTTTATGATTAAATCTGTTTCTCAAGGATTGGACTATGCCTCACCTGTCACCTTAACTACAAATGGTTCTACACTGCCTGTTCTGTAGACAGCAACAGAAAAGGGGAAATGTGGTGTCATTTTGTTTGTGATCTAACAAATGACACTTGTCTGAAGATCAGAGTGCAAAGCTAGCCATAATAGTTAGTCATAGAGGCCAGGCAGTGATGGTACACACCTTTAGTCCCAGCACTCAGGAGACAGGCAGATGGATCTCTGTTAGTTCAAGGCCACCCTGAGCTATATGAAATTGATCCAATCTAAAAGAAAAACAGAGCTCACACAAAGGTGATCTCAGCACTTGGGATACCACACCTTTAATCCCAGCACTAGAGAGAAACATAAGCACTAGGAGGAGACAGGAGTTCAGTGCAGTCTGAGGTTTGGTGGAGACAGATGCAGTCTGGAGATTCAGTCTGAGGACGGGATCGCCCTTTCAGTCTGAGCATTGGTAGAGGTGAGAACTCTCTAGGGACTGGCTATTTTGCTTCTCTGATCTTCAGCTTTAACCCCAATATCTGTCTCTGGGTTTTCATTATTAAGAACAATTAGAATTTGTGCTGCCATGCCTTTATTTCAGTGACTACCTTGTTATGACCATATTGTTATGACCACCTTGCAACTATGACTTTGTTTCAAAAGGTTATTATAACCAACTTGTTATACTTATGTTCTGTTCCTATGACCCCTGCTTATTTGCCTGCCAAATCTCTCATTTGGAAACCCCCTATTTTCTACATTTTTATATTATATTAGCATATAATATATTATTTTATAACATATTTTCTATATTTTATTAGCTACATATTATATTATCTATATCTATATTAGATATTAAAATCTAAGATAAGATTTTTATAGCTCAGACATCCTAAGCTTCACATCCAATGATGACTTCTTGAACCCAGCCTTAGAGGGAGACACCCCATGTGGAGGAATTAAAAAAAAGCTTGCTCTCATTATTGGACCTCATTCAGACCAGTGATCTTTCTGCTCACATCCGTGGGGTTAACATGACAGCATGTGTTCAAATACAAGATGAAACAGCATGATATTTTTCTAGTGAATAACGAAGGGTTTGTGTGAAGCATCAGTGTTGGAAAGCGAGCATGGGCCAGACTGGGGAAGCTGAGTGGCATCCAAAGGAGCTTGTGTTAGTCAGGCATTGCTTCTGTGCAAAGACCTTAAAGGCCACTCTGGTACCACAAAAGGCCATGCTGTATAAAGAATCAGGAACTTTCCTGGAACATCATTGCTGACAGACAGCAGGAATGCCTCAGAGCAGCTGGCTTTTTCCTTCCTAACGGGTACACAGGCTGTTTCTACCTCTCCAAGCTCATCTCTTCTGACCCTCCATGGCATTTGTGGTTTAGGTTTGCATGGCACTGTTTATGACTTGGAATCATGTCACTACTGAGATTCAGTGTTTAGTCGTGTGTGGCAATCAACAGTGTCTCAGCTGGCCCAGGACTTAACCACCTTGGATTCAGTTACCCTGAAGGAGGGGAGTGATTCTCTAAAACAGTCTGACTGTGGTGCTGTCTTGCTTGGCAGTGCTTGTAGAATGCCTTCCAAAGACAGTGCACAGACAGAAAAAACACTCCATAAATATCTCACAAGTGGGGATTAGCATCTTAGGTGTCCAGCAACTGACCTGTCAGACTGAGTCAACTTCTTCCAGGAACTTCATTCTCAGAAGATAAAGCTGTTTGCCAGGGGCTTAAGTAACTCTGGGAAAGCACGTCTTCCTCGAGTGCAGATTTCCTCTCCAGTTTAGTCAATGAGGTTTTATGGGCTTACTTGCTGTGTATTGGTCCAGGCTATAGAAAGACAGCAAGAGCAAAGTAAAGCTCCTCACTGGGATCCTTCATTCTAGCCATCATGTCACACAGAAATAATGTAATAAGACAGTGGCAGAATAGAGAGTTTATAATGGTAGTAGGTAGGGCTTCAGAAAACTAAAACCTAGAATAAGTTTAAATGAGCGAAAAAAAATTGGTTTTGGTTTTTCGAGAAATGGTTTCTCTGTGTAGCATTGGAGCCTGTCCTAGAATTCACTCTGAAGACCAGGCTGGCCTCAAACTCACAGAGATCCGACAGTCTTTGCCTCCCAAGTGCTGGGATTAAAGGTATAAGCCAGAAAAGATGGCTCAGCAGGTAAAAGTTCAGGAAACCCATGTGAAAATGGGCAAGACCTGACTCCATGAAGTTGTCCTCTGACCTACACACACATATTGTGGCATACATGCCCCCCTTATCATGCATGCACTGCTTACACCTTGATCTTCCTGGGGAACAGACTTCTGGGACAAAAACTAAAGAGTGGAGGGTGGCTCAGTCCTGAGTGGGTGGATGCTGTGTACCTGAGAGGCCAACAGATCCATGCCACACAGCTATAGAAGTGGTTCAGAACACAGCATTGCAGACCAGAGACAAGACTTTTGAGATTTTACTGAGGCAGGAACATTTCCAGCAGAGAAGTAACACAGGATCTGTGCCTCCTGCATTTGTTGGCTAGGGATGGGAAACCAAGCACCATATACTGGGACTTGAACAACAGAGGTCTACTGTTGCCATGCTGGGAGTAGAGGGTGGAAAGCAAGACTTTGGCAGGATAGAGTTCTGAGGACTGGCAGGGGAGGGTGTGTTCCTGGTTTCTCTCTTTGGCTTACAGATGGCTTTGTTCTTTGTGTCTCTTTTTGAGGACACCTGCTTTGAGAGTCTGTATCCCCAAGTTTTGCTGCTAAAGTGACTGGGACCTACCCTGATCACCTCCTTTTAATTTGGCTACCTCTATAAAGATCTTCTGTACAATAAGGCCATTTTCCAAGGTGCAGGAGGGAGAAATTTACATGAAAACACAATTTGGGAAAGCACAATTTAGCCCCCACCAGCTACTATGTAGAGGACTTAGTGAATAGAGTGCAATAGGCATATAGGTGGGCCCAAGTAGGTTAGTTCAGAGGTGGTTATAATCACACAGATAAAGACCAACTGGTTTCTGGGAAGTGTGGCCACTGATATAGGTGGATACGGTGTATTGTGATGGTGAAACCAGTAGAGCTTGCTGATGGGTAGAGGGTGGGGTAGAGTTGGACATGTTGATCATTGACCTCCTTCCCTTCTCAGTAAGGAATGCTGGTCTTTCATCTGTTTTTTTTAAGATTTATCTATTATGTACATACTGTTCTGCCTGCATGTCAGAAGAGGGCACCAGGTGTCATTACAGATGGTTGTGAGCCGTCATGTGGTTGCTGGGAATTGAACTCAGGACCTCTGGAAGAGCAGCAGTCAGTGCTCTTAACCTCTGAGCCATCTCCCCAGCCCTTGGTCTTTCATCTTTGCATGATGATCATATCATTCCTAACTTCAGTGTCCTATCCTGAGCACCCTTTAGTATTAAAGATGCTACTGTATAACTCACTCTGCTGTACGAATCATTGTTTTAAACCACTGGGTCTTATAAGTAGTTTCAGCTGTTTGTCTCTTAACATTGACGTTATGTTCCACTGCACAGACCTTATCCACCTTGCTTCTTGGGCATGTTACCAGACTCCAGATTAGCATCAGGCACATAAGTACTAATTGTCTCTAGGGCCTGCTTGACTATTGATAGGTAAGGCATCAGGAGAATACACAGAAGCTGGAGGTTTTAACATGATTGGCAGGATGAGTACTAATATAAAAGCCTACCTCAAGCAGGGATTAATAACTGTTATGGCCTGAATCTGAATGTCCCAACAGGGTCATGTTTGCAATGCCTGTTCTCCAGCTGGTGGTACTATTCTGGAAGGCTCCTGAATTTTTTAGTAGAAGTGTATCAATACTGCCAGGCCTTAGAAGACTATATGGCCTTGCTCTGATTCTGGCCTTGCTCTCTGCCTCCTCACATGTGACAGCCTCAGTCTTCCCTATTATCATACACAGAAATCCTCTGAAACCAGGAACCAAAATAAAACTTTGCTCATTTGTTTCTGTCATGTGTTTTGATGCAAATTAACAAATATCATAATAAACTGTTGGGGGATGCCCTTTTGTATATGTTTCTCTCATTGGTTGATGAATAAAACACTGTTGGGTCAATGGCCAATGAGGGAGTAAGATGGGCAGGACTAGGAGAGGAGGAGAAGTCTGGAAAAGGTAGGCAAGAGAGCCCGCCAGAACAGTCTCCTCTCCATGTAGCAGGCAAAGGAGTTGCAGGTCCAGCATTCTCCTGTAAGCCAAGACCATGTGGAAATACATATATTAGGAGTTATGGGTTAATAATTAAGACAGAGCTAGCCAATAGAAGCCTTAGTCATCCACCAACATTTCATAATTAATATAGTGTCTGTGTGTTCTTTTGGGGCTGACTCCGCTTTGGGACCAGGCTGTCGGAAAAGAGTGCTGTAACGATAAACTTTTTTTTTGTTATTTTTTGTTTTGTTTTTGTAACTGGAAGGGTAGGTTCCACAGTTGACCTGATTAAGTAGCCTTGTTCCTTGTGTTGTTAGGGCTCCTGGCAGGAATGTTACAGACTTGAGAATTTCATCAAAGGCTTCTTGTTTTTCCCATTGTCTTGCATCTTACATGCCAGCTTCATTAAAAAACTGACTGCCTGAGCCAGACACACTAGTATGTGTTTATAGCCCCAGAACTTGAGAGGACTGCTTGAATTCAGGAGGGGGAGAACAGTCTGGGAGCCATACTGAGACTCTCTCAAAACAAGACAACCTCCAAAATGGCTTCCTCCATCATTGAAAGGTTCAGGCATTATGCTGGCCTGCCCCTGTTACCTGATGGAACAGGCAGTGCCCTGGTCAGCCCAGGGTTCCATGGGAACTAAGTCTGCACACAGGTGCAGAGGACCCCTTTAAAAGACAGATCCCTGCCCATTTACACTCTCTCTACACTCGCTCTCTACTCTCTACTCTCTCTACATTCTCTACTCTTCTCTTCTCTGCTTCTGCTTCTCTGTCTCTTTATGGCGACTGGCCATGGCGGTCAGCCATTTACCCTGTTTCTGTTCTCTCTTAGTCTCCCTACTCTGCCAGGCCTATAATAAACTGGTTAATATGTCTCATCCTGTGTCTCATCTTGTGCCTTCCTCCTCCTCTTCTTCGTCTTCATTTTTAATTTAAACAAAAGAATAGCAATCATGTCAATTATAATTCCTTTAGAAATACTAATAAACCTTTTATACTTTAAATAGCATTTATGCACACACACCATTTTCTTTAAAACAACAAACAGTGAGTAAGAAGGATGGTTCTGCTTATGTTTTTATTTCTGCCGTTCTCCCTACTGCCAGGTGTAAAAGAAGACACTGGGTGTTGTTCTTTGGTTTGTGAACTGACACTGGGAGGGGAACATACTTATGTTAAACATTCTACAAGGCTGATTGACTGATTAGAACTTATTTGAATTGTGGAGAACTGGAATGCTGCAGGTTTAGAGCCCAATTATTTTGTGTTATCCTTACCTCTCTACATAGCCATTTACTACCCACCCGTGTGACCTAACATCCTCGTGATTATTAGGTAAATACTTTTGTAATGTACCATCATGACCTGTAGCTTCCATAACCCAAAGGCTATGAATGTCATCAGATAGCATCTGAGGCTTACAGCAGAGATGTACCCATCCTGACTACATGATGAATCCTCCCAAGTGTCTGAAAAGAAACTTGAGTGATCACTTTCTTTGTTGAGTTTCTATAAAAGCATCATGAAACTGTTACCATGTTGAAGATTGGTATTTGGAAGTAACCCAAATCTGTGTTCCCTGCCATGGTCACTCTTATTTGGCTCTAGAATAAACTATCTCTTATTCCCTTTGAAGTGAGGGTTGTGTATTTGGCAACAGCTGGTTGAAGCCAATCTGGCCTCATTCAGATATGTACTTGGAAAAAAAGAGCATTTTAGTAGACTTCCCAAATAAGGTGGTCATTCTCTTATCACATTGCACGAAAAAGTCAGGAACTCGGCTTCTTTAAGATGAGGTAATTTTGGTACTGTTACATTAAAAAAATGTAAGATAGACATTCAGGAAAAAAAAAGTGTACTCTAGTATGATCTATAAACACTATGCTTGGGATACTTAGAAATTATTCACTGAGTTAGGCAGTTTCATCATACATCTTTGAAAAGTCACAAAGGTTGCTATGACAATATTACTCAAAAAAGTTCAAGTGTTGGTGATTGGGGATGCTAGGTAATGAGAAAGGGAATCAAAGGGGCCATTGGTCGTCAGCTTCTTCCCAGGCTCCATTTGGGACATAATGTACACATCTGTGTGAGCTTCCTCTGGTAAAAATTGCATGATCTCCATCCTTTCTGATGCAGACTGCAGGTGCCTTCCATGTCTGGAGACCCATTTGGGACATACACATATCAGAGTGGTAATGACACAAACAGCATGGTTAATGGGCACCAACCCCCTTCACAAATGGTCAGTGGTTGATAACACATTTTGATGTAGACAGCAGGAGCCTCCTTTGGCCAGGCAAAGCCAAAGACCTCCTGTGATGAGTAGAAAATTCTGTTTTACAATCTTGGGAAGACAGCTTGAAGCTAGAAGGGGAAAAGAAATCATGACATGCCTCAGAACATGTCCTGGCATGTATTTGAACCTCACAAGCCCTTCCCTCAATTGTTTACAGCCCCTCACTGCTAAGTCTGCCCACTTGAAACCATATTTTCTCTTCCCTCTACTTTCCTTTTTTAGACACCAGCCAAACTCCTAAACTTTTCTGCTCATGTTTTCTCACTTCCTGAAGACCCTCTCTAGCAACACCACCCCCAGTTCCATTGCTTGAGGAATCCCATTGCTGAAGCATGCCTGTTTTCTTGACCCCCAACTCAGAAAACATCTTGTTTGCCTATCTTTCCTCCCCCTCCAACCCTAATTGTCCCTGAGTTTCTTCCTTGAGTCCACTTTGGAATACTGTGTTCCTTAGTGATAACAGGAAGGTGTCAGGCTCATGGGAACAAATATACAAAGTTACCCTCTCAGTAACAAGGAAACAGAGAGACAGTTTCACAGACACAGTTTGAGAGAGTAGGAATTAGATAGACTCCCTGGTAGGCAGATAGGGAGAGGGGCCATGCTAGGTATTAAGGGTGGAGAATTTCCAAGATGGCTGGTTTCTTCCTGGCCTGACTTTTGTCTCCCATCAGTAGGACCCCTGCTGATGGACTAGCTCAACAAGTTCAAGGCTTGATGACATTACACAACAGTTGCTGGCCAATCAACCATCCTATATTTCTTCAAATGACGAACCCTAGATTAGGGGGAGGAAGACTCTTCAGAGGCTTAAAAAACCCCAATCCCAAGAAGAGACTAGACTTTTTTGGCTGAGTCTCTGCTTGGCTTTGTACAGTCATTTTTAGCCTGTATGTCTGCTGTGTGCATGTGTTTCCTTATTCCCCCTTCCCCAATAAACCTTCAACTGATAATTCTGTCTGTGTGGTGTTTGAGATTTCTCTGAGGTCACCCCCCCAAATCAGATCTGAAGGGACCTGCTCCCTTCTGGCAGCCATAACGGCAGAACACGTGCTTCTATGACCTTGTCCTAGACACTAGAAAGTCAGATGCCTGCCTTGTGACAAGGAACCAATCAGAAGTTAGCTGGTGGCGCTATGCTTTACGACCCTGGGTGTGCTTTACGGACAAGCGCACAGCAATGACGCACAAAGCGTAGCAACCACCCTGGGAGGGTCTATGGGCCATAAAAACCAGTTGACCAATCAACACAGGGCAAGCCCTCCAAGCCTGGAGGCACACCAATCCTGAGCCTGTGCCTACCCCTAGACACTCCCCTTACGCTGTCCCATAAGATCTCTTGGGAGGCCCTAGGAGCGGTCTTTTGCTAGCCATCCGCCATGGCGGGTGGGTGAAAGACCCAAGCTAACATGGGGTTAGCTCGTTAAATTACAATAAAGCCTCGTGCAGTTTGCAGCAAGCTCTCAAATCCGCCTGGTGATTGGGCTGACCGAGAACGTGGCCTGGGACCCCGGGTACTTGAGTTTTCGGGGGGTCTAACAATCAAGATCTCTAGACTATCAAATTGGGGCTACAGAGATAGACAGGATTATACTCTGACAAGGTAAAAAGCCACAGAGACTACACAAAGGGTTTATGTCTTTTTCCTATATATGAAATTTCTAGTGAGATTTCCAGTAATGCAAATTTTATTGTTGGGAAGAGGGCCTCAGGTACATAACTATTGGAAATCTTGTTTCTCTGTTGGCAAAGGCTGAAATCTAACACTTTGATGTCCCCACAAGTAGGGCATCTTACTATCTGGTGTATATCATAGGCCAACAGGCAGAGAATCCCAAATTTCTGGAGACCTTCAGGTTGGTTCAGACGCTCTTTGTTTTTGTTTTTCTTTGTTTTACATTAGTTTTTTTCTTTGTTTTTTATTTTATTTTATTAGTTCAAATTAGGAACAAGCTTGCTTCAGATGTCAATCCCTTCTCCCTCTAACTCCCCTCCCCCCAACATCCCACCTGTCCCTAGCCATCCTCCCTCCACTCCCCAGGCAGGGTAAGGCCCTCAAAAGGGGCTCCCCAAAGTCTACCACATCATCCTGGGCCAGGCCTAGGCCCTTCCCCATGTGTCCAGGACAAGAGAGCATCCTTTCACAAGGGTTAGGCTCTCAAAATCCCTTCTTTTTTTTTTAAGACCTTACATATTTAATACAGTGCATTACCCCTGTACAAATGGAAAAAATTAAGTTCAACATTTCTAGACCAATATGGCTGTTAATTTTTGTACAATGCCAACTCAACACGGTAAACTGGGATACTTTTTCCAAAGTTGACAGCACAGCTAAAGTTTCCAAAAATTCAATATATATATATATATATATATATATTTATATATATATACACACCAATAATGGCAGTATGTTATGCATCAATAGCAGCAAAAGCTTTTCCAGTTTCTGCAGTCATTTGAACAAAATTGTAGAGACATCCAGCACTCTCCATTTTTTTTAAAAAAAGTAAAAAACAAAATCCCAGAAAAACAGCACAGTTCTATTACTCTTGTAGTACCTGGCACCATTTTTTTTTTTTTAATTAGCTTCTCAATCATCATCTGGAAGGAAACCATTCTGAGCAACATCATTAAAAACAGCTCTGATAAAGCACGGTCATTACTATGTATCATAAAGCAGGTCCACATATGAGTGAGTACATATCATGTTTGTCTTTTTGTGATTGGGTTACCTCGCTCAGAATGGTTTCTTCAAGTTCCATCCATTTTCCTGCAAATTTCAAGATTCCATTGTTTTTTTCTGCTGAGTAGTACTCCATTGTGTAAATGTACCACATTTTCTGTATCCATTCTTCAGTTGCGGGGCTTCTAGGCTGCTTCCAGTTTCTGGCTATTACAAATAATGCTGCTATGAACATGGTTGATAGATGTCCTTGATGTCCTTGATATATGAATGTGCTTCTTTTGGGTATCTGCCTAGGAGTGGAATTGCTGGATCTTGTGGTAGACTCATTCCCATTTAAAATGTCTTTTTTTTTTTTTTTTTTTTGGTCTTTCGAGATAGGGTTTCTCTGTGTAGCTTTGGAGCCTATCCTGGCATTCGTTCTGGAGACCGGGCTGGCCTCGAACTCACAGAGATCTGCCTGCCTCTGCCTCCCAAGTGCTGGGATTAAAGGTGTGTGCCACCAACGCCCAGCCTAGTTCAGACCCTCTTTTGATGTGGTTTACTCAACTGCTAGTCTGCCAGTCTGGGACTGCTATCCATCTGCCTGAGAGTTTCTTCGCCTGGCCTCCTGTTTTTTCACTTCTATATCTGGACAAAATGGAGTTTGTCAAATGTGTGACCCACAGTGGCCCAACAACAGCAGCTTCTTCTCTGCAGCTGAGTTTATGGTACACATGTTCTCAGTATAGACTCTTGTATCCCTACCAGTTTCCTTGCCCCTTTTAACCCTTTGTAGTCAGTGTAACACACATATCTACATATGTAAACATACAGAGATAAACTTACTGAGTGATGTATGTGTGATGTAAGGGTTAATATCTGTAATTAAGAATGCAATAAAAGGACCTTATTTGCCTTAGCCAAGGCTGCCAAGTAAAGCATGACTCTTTGGTGCCAGTGAAACCACAGTACTTGTGGAACTTATTGTAATTCAATAAATCCCAACATCATGAACATACATAAACATGTCCATCTGTTCCTGACATATTGTGCATACTACATGAGTCATCTGTATGCCCTGAGTCCATCTCAAGAGGTGATGGGAAAGTAACTTGGGGCAAAAGATGAAGGCAAGTGCAAGACGAGGGAGTAGACATGTAGTGGGAAGATGATTCAGTGGTCTGGATCAGAAAGGGAGAAACAGAGGCACTCACAGGGTCACTCACAGAAATCAACATATTTACACATACACACAATTTAAAATTGACTTTATAAAGATCTGAATATGCACACAGGCTTGTTTTCTTCTATACCTTCTAGGATGAGGTTGTCTCCACTAGTTAGGCAGAAGGACCTATATAAGTCCTTCTATATAAGGTTTTACTGCTCCTTAACTGTCCTTGTTTTTGGCGGGAACAGAACTTCTACACGTATAGGAAAGTACTTTTCTACACATTGAAAAAAAAAAGAAGAAACGTAGGCTACTAGAAAGAAGCACAGCAGAAACAAGTTAAAAGGCAAGGAGTTGCAAAGTAAAGCAAGAGTGGAGCTTTGAAAGGTCTAATGGGGGGGGGGGGGGAGAAACAGTCCTGTGAAAGGTGAACCGAGGTTACGGGAGACAGACCCGGCCTCATTCTGCAATGACCAGGCCGGAAGGAGCGCCGCAGCTGCCGGTAACCTGCGGCGCTGAGCCCCTCCTGCGCTCCACGACCTCGGCTCACGCGTGTCTTGCAGGGAGCATCCTCCTGTCCGGGAGCATCCTCCTGTCCCCATCTCTCCACGCAGGACCAAGGCTGAATGCCTTCACAGGCCCAAGTCCACCTTCTCACATCTTCCCGGGCTCAACCACAACCAACATCCGCAGCCGAGCATGCGTAGGGACGAGAAGGGCCCGGACCAATCAGAGCGCGTGTTACGGCCACACGCCGTCCAATCTGCAGGCGCCTTATTACCTGGGCGTCCTGCCTCACGCCGCCTCGCTGCTGACAGGCGCGGTTCGCGCGGAGCAAAGCGAGCACGCCAAGGCGAGCACCCCGAGGCGGGCACGCCGGGCAAGCCGAGGCGTGCCCTTACCGCGGTGGCGGCGAGCCGGGTAGCCACAGTCCCCGCCGGGTCCCGGGGCCCCGCGGCCCATGCTGGGGGCGGAGCCAGGGTGGAGGGCGGCGGCGCGGCCGGCCCCGCGCGGTGATTGGCGGGCGGCCGGCGGTGGCTGAGGTCCTGGCGGCGGCACGGGCAAGGCAGGCGGAGTCGCGCCTGGCGAGCCGAGAGGATGCTGCTGTCCCTGGTGCTCCACACGTACTCTATGCGCTACCTGCTTCCGAGCGTCTTGTTGCTGGGCTCGGCGCCCACCTACCTGCTGGCCTGGACGCTGTGGCGGGTGCTGTCGGCGCTGCTGCCCGCCCGCCTCTACCAGCGCGTGGACGACCGGCTTTACTGCGTCTACCAGAACATGGTGCTCTTCTTCTTCGAGAACTACACCGGGGTCCAGGTGAGGCGCGGCCCGGAAGGCGCAGCTTGCAGCTCGCAGCCCGGCGAGCACGTGCCGCCGCACCCGGCCTCCCTCCCGCCGCGGCGGGGCCGGGCGGGGGACAGTTTCTGGGTCTCACTTTGGGGTTCCTTCTGGAACGTCCTGCCGAGGCTGAGTGTGTCCCCGGGTCCGCCCCACCCCCGCCCCTGCCGGCTGTTACTGCCCGTCTCGGTGCCTGGCAAAGTAGGACACGGAGTCCGAGATGGTGATGGTGGGACTGGCTCCATCTGCACTTCCGAGGTCTCTTAGATTAGGAAGCCCTCTAGACGCTGACCCAAGTGACAGTGGTGAAGGACAACTCTTGCCTCGCGTTCCTCCCCGAGTGAAAAGCGAGAGCCTGGCGAGGAAATGAATACATTGGTTACAATAGGAGCCTCACTGTGGATACAGTTCTCCGCCAGCTTCGCCTGGGCTTCAGTGTGGGGCTGATCTCTGGTCAGATTGCTTTCTTTCTGCTACTTGTTTCTTTTTCTGTGGAGACTGAACTTGGAAAAGCATAAAAGTAGAGAAGCCCTCCTAACATGACTTAGTTGTATGAAGTCTCATAAAAACTTAGGATTGGGCTTCCCTTTTAGTTTTCAGTTTGAAAGAAGAGCTCTGTATGGGGTCTTCCTAATGTTCATGACGCAAAATAGAGCTGTATCATTTGTCCCTCCCCCGCCCCCCATTTCCCAGCTCTTTTCATTCAATGTCCGTGGCTGCAGTTGGGGACAGATCGCTTATTGAGTTTGCTCCAGTTGGAAATGATGTCTGAGGAAGGGAATTAGGAGAGGCTAGGAATCACACGATCTTTTAAATGTTTTCCTAGGAAACAGAAAAATCACTGTTCCACGTTGAGGTTTCTGAGCAATTGTCTTTTAGGGTGTCAGTCAGAATTTTCAGGAATTCTAGGCTGATTGCTTCTTCCCTCACTTTTACTTTACCAAGTTTGTCAAATGAATGTATGGTTTAGTCGTGGGTAAGAATTTAATTTCACATATTTTCACTAGCAGTTGGGACAGCTGGGAATGCCACTTAAGGTTGCTGATCTTGCACAGGACAAGTACCCCTCACTCAGAGCCTCAGGGATCTCTTCTCAAGCCCATATTCTTGCCGCAGAGACATTCAGGATGAGTCAAAGTGAAGCAAAGTTAAGCGAGTTTATTGATTGGGAGAGGACATGCATTTGAGGACAGTCGAGTGCAAACCTTATGAAAGGAACATACCCCAGTGCTACAGCAGCTGCTCTCGAGGTGATTTGAGGCCTTTCAGTTTGAAGGAGACACTCTTAAAACTAAGATTAAGAGAAAGACAAAAAGAAAAAAAATGTGTTCCTCTCCTCTTTCTGTATCGAGCTTTAAAAACAAACCAACCAGGATCTCACCATGTAGTCCTGGTGGGCAGAAACTCTTTCCAGAGACCTCATAGTCTTTCAGCTCACAGAGATCGGCCCACCTCTGTCTTCTGAGTGCTGAGACTAGAGACATGAGCTACCTTGCCTGGCTTAGACTTTTAGTATATGCAATTTTAGTGGGTTCCTAATGACATGGAACACATTTACACATGAGAAGAAATATGGTTAGGTAGGAATATAGATGAAAATAAAATCAAAGTAATTAACTGTTCATTAGCCACAAGAATTTAAGACACAGGCTTTTTTTCTACCTTGGTTCACTAGCTGTATTAGTAATCTTAGGTGCATTAGTTTTAGAAAATATACATAGTTTAGGATAGTCTTCAGGCAGCTATATCCAAACTCTTGTCAACCAATTCCACTTGAGGAGGGAGAAGGTGAGGAGGAGGGCCTCTTTTGCTGTCAAAAGCAGATTTTGTGGATATTACATTGGATTCTGTGTAAACATAGGTTCTTTCCTAATCTCATTTTTGAGATCATATTCATTGCTAAAATTCTGAATAATTTGTGTATCCCTTCAGGTTTACACAAAGAAAAAATTCTTTATGTGCATGTGGTTTGTGCTGCATGTACATAGGTATGCATATTCATGATTGTGGATGCACTGTGCCATGGCATACATATAGAGGTCATAGGTCAACCTGGAGTGTTGATCTTCATCTGTACTTTTGAGTCAGGGTCTCTTGCTCACCACGTGTGTGCCAGCTCAGCTGGCTTTTCAGTTTCCAGGTGGTCTCCAGATCCTGCTGCTTCCATCTCACTGTAGGAGCAGTGGATTATACAGAGGCATGTCTGGCTTCATGTGGATTCTGGAGATCTGAACTCAGGTCCTCAAGCTTGTGTGACAAGTGCTTTACCCACTGAGCCATCTGCCCACACCAGTATAGATAGAGCTTTCCAGGTTCTTGTAGTCTATCACTACGGAAATGAGTCCCCTTTACCATTTATCCCTTTAGGGTAAGTAATGGGATGCTTTTAAGTTTTACTAATCTAAGACCCATTTAAAAGGGACCAGAGGACTGAAGAGATGTCAGCATCTAAATGGACTGCTCTTACAGTAGCCTGGAAATTTGCTTCCCAGAACCCACATTGGCTGTGTCACAGCCACCTGTAACCCTGACTTTAAGTCTGATACCTCTGACCTTGTGTACTAGCACACACATGCACATATCCCTACCCTTCAGTAGGTACATACTTTAAATATGTACCTATTAAATACTATAAATACATACTTTAAAATTATTTTTAACCTTAAAAAAGGAAAAAAAAACAATTGGAATCTCTTTAATGTTGTAAAAAATCCATTTCTTCTTGAGGCTACAATAGATTACCTCAAGATTAGTGGCTTAAACAGATCAAGTTATTCTCGAAGCTCTAGAGGCCAGAAGTCTGAAATGAGATTTAGGTTGGATTTCATTCCCTCTAGGATTTTTGTCTCTTTCAGTTTCTAGATGCTGGCTACTTTCTTTGACTAGAGGCCCATTCATCTGTATCTGCTTCCTAGTGCTGTTTCCCTTATTCTGTCTCAAATCTCCATCTTTTATTGTGGTGGCATTTGTCACTGCATTGTAACCTGTAGACCCATCTGCATAATCTAGGATAATTTTGATCTCCTCAAGATTCTTAATGACATCCTAAAACTAGTTAAAAACAAAACTAACAAAACTAAACATTTATTTACTCGTGTTTGGTACATGTGTTCATGGTGTGTGTGTGTGGAGACCAGAGGACAACTTTCAGGAGTCACTTCTTACCTTCCACTGTGTAAGTCCCAGGGATTGAATTTAGTCTGTCAGGCTGGGCAACAGGCACCTTTGCCTGCTGAGCCATCTTGCCAGCCTTGGAGACACCTTTTCAAAGTAAGAGATTGTGTGTAGCTTCTAAGGCTTAGGGTATAGGGTTTTGGCACCACCATTTAGTCCTTTATGACAGTGAGTTCTAAATGCTCAGTATTTTGTTGTTATTTCTTAATTTAGCTTTGCAGCTTAGTATTTGTTTTTGCTTTCTTTGATATGAAGATAAAAGGTTGGCTTCCTCTGCTATGTTTAGTTTAAGTAATCTCCTATAATCCTTTAATTTCTTATTTATGAGTTTGTAAATTTACCTCACATATTCCTTAAGCAGAACATATGATTAGTTTTCTAATTTTCAGATTGTCTAATTTTCTGATTTCTGAATAACAACTGGCTTCTTGCTCATGTTTTGGTGCTCTCTGAATTATTTAGTGTGTGTGTGTGTGTGTGTGTGTGTGTGTGTGTGTGTGTGTGTGTGTATGAGTGTGTGTGAGTGTTTTGCATGTATGTATGTGTACCATGTGCCTACCTACAGAGGCCAAAACAGGGCATTGGATCCCCTGGGACTGGAGTTACAGATGGTTTTGAACCACTATGTGGGTGCTGGGAATTGATCTGGGTCCTCTGCAAGTGCTCTTAACTGCTGAGCCAACTCTGTAGCCCACTTTTAATTTTTAATTGATTCTGAAATGACTGTCTCCTAATAGCTGATAGTGTATCAAAACCCAACAACATGAACAGACCCTTCAAACAAGAACCCATTACTTAGATGTGACATAACCTGTTTTGTTTTGTTTTGTTTTGAAGACAGGGTTTCTCTGTGTAGCCCATACCTGACTGCTCCTAGGTATGGGGGATATGACCAGACTAAGGTGGGCCATGTGGGGAGAAGGGAAGGGAAGTGAGAGAGGGGAACCAGGTGCAGCTGCCTGGAGGCCAAAGGTGCCAAAGGTACAAAAGGTGTGGGTAACTTGCACTGTAGATCAGGTTGTTCTTGAACTGACAGAGATCCATCTGCCTCTGCCTCCCAAGTGCTGGGATTAAAGGTGTGAACCACCACCTGGCAACCTTTTTTTTTTTTTAATTTCAAACTTTTATTCATACTTTTATATGGTCAGATCATAACTTAACTTTAAGATTATTTCTAGACAAATTCCTTAAAAAGACAAGCAGAATAATTCCAAGCCTTACAAATGAAATTTGAAAATATATATGGCAAATACACCATCTCTGCAAATAAAATTATACTAACCCTTGGTGTCAGTGGAACAGTTTAGGCAGATATCTGGACATTGCCCGTGTATCACATAGACATGACAAAGAGATAACTTTTATGTTGAGAGTTTATGCCTGACAGGATGAGGACATTGGCATTTGGTTTTGCTTTTGTACAAAAGGGACTTGGATTGGGCTGTTTGGAAACCCAGAATAAGAGGCCTCGTGTGTCCTTGAGCCAGACTTGAAAGCAGACTTGTGGGGAGCTAAGCAGAAAGTGTTTGATGCTAGCAGAGGAGTGACTGGGATAACCCCCCTCAAAAAAAAAAAAAAAGAAATGTTGTGCCATCTTTAGTTGCTGTACAGCTGGATTTATCACATTTCTAATCAAAGTCTCTAGATGAATACTCAGGTTGAGACCATGATAGAAAATGAAATACATTTATTTCTTTGTTTGTTTATATATTATTTCCAGACAGGGTTTTACTCTGTAGCTCTCGTTGACTTAGAATTCACTTGAACTTAGAGTGATCCTCCAGCCTCAGCATTTTAGGTCCTGGGATTACAGAAGTAATCCACCACACCTGGCTTTAACATTGTGAGCGTATATTGTGTGTGGTGCATGTATACGAGTGTTCAGGTGAACATGTACACGCAGGGAGGCCAGAGCAGGATGTGGGTTGTCTTCCTCTATTAGCTCTTCCCTTGTTGCTTTAACTTGGGGTCTCTTGCCATTTTCAGCTAGGCTAGCTAGCCAGCACACTTAGAATTTGCCTGTCCATCCATAAATTTTGAAATTACAGGCATGCACAGACATGCTTGACTTTTTTTTTAGACGTGGGAACTTGTGGTTCAAACTCAGGTCCTGATACTTGAAGGGCAAGTACTCTTACCTGTTGAATCATCACCCCAGTAATTTTAACACAGGTTTTTGTTTTTTTGTTTTTTTGTTTTTTGTTTGTTTGTTTGTTTTTTTGAGGTTATTAAAAGTTAATGTGAATGGGCTGGTCAAATGGCTGAGTGGTCAAGGGTACCCACCATCAAATCTGATGACCTGAGTTTGATTCCCAGGACCCACATAGTAGGAGAGAACTATTCTTGAAAGTTGTCTTCTGACCGCCACAAACACAAGCTCGGTTCTGCCCCCTTCCCACCCCCATGAACAAATAAATAGATGTGGAGCTAGAGAGATGGCTTAGTAGGCAAGAGTGTTTACTAAGTGGATGAAAAAAAAAATTGAAAGGGTGTGACTGCTCCTAGGTATGGGGGCATGGCCAGACTAAGCAGGGCCATGTGGGGAGAAGGGGAACCAGGTGCAGCAGCCTGAGGCCAAAGGTACAAAAGGGGTGGGTAACCATAACATCTGGATTATATAGGGAAGAGCCTCTAGGGGAAGGGCAGCCCAGCTCCAGAGCTGGAGAGTTCAGGGGAGACAGTGGGATATGCCCGCCATACCCTGTAACTGGTACAGACTGAGGGATGCTGGGAGAACCTGGAGGCCAGGTCTGATATGATATGTTAAATAGGCACCTCATCCATTTGTCCCAGGCTTGAAAGTTAACACTTAAGTCCCAAGTTCAAACTCCTAGTGTAAGACCCCTAGAGAGGGAAGATCCTCACTCAAGTCTCAGGATGACTCGATCCCCCCAAGAACTCACGAGAGACCGTCCTTGCTGCAATCACACGAGGTTTATTGACAGGAACCAGCGCACTGGGGCCGAGATTCATATCCCACTCAGGGGTAGAGGAGTTTTGACCCCAAATGGCTGGGAATAGGGTTTTTTAAATGAAGAATCCACAACCAAAAATTCCAGTGAGGGAAGAAACCCCAACCCAAAATACCAAGAATACCAGTGAAAGGTCCAGAGGGAAATCACAAGGGGAAACTCCCTATTCTTTAAGATCATTTGTAAGACTGTAATCTAACTTTTTATGGCTAGCCTTTTCCTGGAACAGAGTTGCTGAACTGTCTAGCCACCCTATATCCTAGGCCTTATTTTGTCTGCTGAGGGGGCCTTCTTTATCCTGGCCTTTCACTAGCAACTACATAAAAAGCCAGGCATGGTGTGTGTGCCTGTGGCTCAAGCTGTGGTGGTTGCAGACAGGTGGATATTGGAGCTTGCTCAATGCCTCCCTAACTCCAATTTTAGTAAAAACCCTTGTCTCAAGGGAATAAGGTAGAGAGTGATAGAGCAGGTCACCAGAGATCCTCCTCTAGTCTCTAGGAATGAGCATGGGCATGCACACAAGTGCATACACCACTCACATCCACACCCTAGAATTCATGTTTTCCAGTGTTAGAGTATTTCTCTTTTCATTGCAGTGAAATCCAATAAAAGCTGGTTATTGGTGTTTGCAGACTAGCCATCTAGTGATACAATGTGTGTCTCCTCAATACCTGGTGAATGTTTTTGTCACCATTATATTTCTGCTTAAGTTTGTTGTCAACTACTAGAATTTACTTTAAAATATAGTTCCCATTAATGGCTTTGACTGCTAAATCCCCTCTGGCCCAAATACTAATAACAATGAGTCTTAGGTTACCGTTTATTTACATATTTATTTTGGGATATGGAGTCTCAGTTTATAGTTCAGGCCAACTGTGAATCTGGAAATCCTGCTTGGGGCTCTAGAATAGCTGGGATTATAAGCCTGTGCCACCACCCCCTGGCTGAGATCCTTTATGTAAAATAAGTTTAATATTTTAAACTTATTTAAACTGCTCTGTGATATAAACTGTTTTGAAAGAACTGGGAACAGATAGTGTTTAGGTCTCAGTTGCTGCTGTTTGTATAGTGTGCACAGACTCCAGACTTCTCTAGGCTTTGTACCTTGCACAGAAGCTTCTTTCAAGTTCTCAGAAACAAAGGCTTTCTACTGGAAGCCATGTAATGCTGATTTGTTCTTTCTGACTTACTGAGCATCCTAAACTTCTGAGTCAAGTTCCCACCCTCCTGGGAAGAATATGTTTACTTGTAGTTGAAGGGGACTCACAAGTCATCTAGTCTGACCCTTGTATCGGGTCTGAATTCTTTCCATGCTCCAGTATCAGTGATCTTTAAAAAGTGTTAATTATTTATGCCCTCAGTTTTGTTCCACTTTGCTTATTTATCATCCTTGTGATTCTTAAACACACTAAATCACTTGCTTTGTTTAGCTGGGAGCAATATACCTGGGTGAACCTGGGTGTGACTTTGCTTAAGTAGAATGAGTAAAACCTTTCATTCAGGAAATTGAACATTTCAAAGTGTAATTCTAGCAACTTAAATCTGGCTAAGAAATTGGCTAAACTTTAAGAGATTTACAAGACAATTTTAGGAAAATGTAATTAAAATTTTATTTATTTATTTGGTTTTTCAAGATGAGGTTTCTCTGTGTAGCTTTGGAGAAAATTTTATTTTTATACTTTGTATAAACATAAAACAAACCTGGTATTTAATATTTCAGTTGTGAGATCTTTTGTAAAATAATGTTTTTATTTATTCTTTGAGAATATCATACAATATATTTTGGCCATATTCTTTTTCCTCTTCTAGTTCTTCCCAGATCTTCTGCCTTATGTAGTCTTTTAATGCTGTATTTTTCTATTTTAGATAACAGATGCTTTCTATTGCTGTAAAAGACTACACAACCACGGCAACTTTTATAAAGGAAAACATTTAACTGAGGTGGCAGCTTACAGTTTCAGAGGTTTAGTCTAGCACCATCATGGCAGCAGACAGGCAGATGTGGTGCTGGTTACATCTTGATCATAAGGCAATAGGAAGTCAAGTAGCTTGAGCATAGGAGAACTCAAAGCCCACCCCCACAGTGACACATTTCCTCCAACAAGGCCACACCTATACCAACAAAGCCACCCCTCCTTTGGGGGCTTTGTGCAATGAAACATTCAGACCTTTGGTATGAAACTTTAGACTTCTTCCAAGACCTTTAAATAAACATAAATAAACACTGGAGTTGGGGGAGATGCCTCCGTGACAGCAATATCTAGAGGAGTTTTATCTTGGCATTGCATATGACTGTGTACTCATGAGGAAAGCCTGGCTGCTTTTTTGTAAATTGATCCAATTTTGAGGAGTTGACACTTCTTAATGGAATTAGAGGTTAATTCTTTCTGTATTCTCATCTTAGAGTTTCTTAGACAGTGGTTGATACTAATAGCTAAAGAATTGAGCACTAAGTAATATTTCCAAAAGAGTTCTCAGAACTTAGGATTTCATCTGTGTATTTCTATATCAACATTCCCATGTGCACTTTGTTTCATATGCTGTGCTGGGTGAAGAACTGTGTGGAGCTCATTCTCTAGTGGGCAAACAAGCAGTAACGAGATGACTTTCATTACTGTGTTATATGGCCTTGTTTATTCTAATGGGTAGAAGGTAGGGGTTTAGAAAGCTTCTCTGAGCAAGTGCCATTTTTGTGTGTGTGTGCTCTCAAAAAGGATTAGTTTGGAAGCTATTGAGCAATCCAGGTAGAGATGCTGATCAGGATAGTGAAGGAGTACATGTGGTGAGAATGACAAGAATCCTCCCAGGTCTATTTCAGAAATAGCCAATATGGGGCTAGAGAGATAGCCAGAGAGGACCTGAGTTGGGCTCTATGTCAGGTGGCTTACAACCATCTGTGATTCCAGTTCCACAGGGATCCAATGCCTCAGGCCTTCTCGAGCACCTGGACTTATGTGCACGTAGCAATACACCTGTACACACAATAAATTAAAAATAAAATCTTTAAAAAAAATCACAAATGACTTTGTGATTGGTAGCAAAGCCTTTACTGAATGCTGCTTTATATCAGTATTGTTTATGGATATCATTCTTCCTTACACAGTAGGCTCCATTCTTAGCTTTGCATAGGTAGATAACAAGTCCAGGCAGTTCACAGGTGTAGTCTTTATGACAATCCAGTTGAGGGCTTCGTTTGAAGATGCTTTTACAAGTGGTGACTGAAATGAGTTCAATGTTCTTGGGTATTACTGCTATAAAAAGGGTGGAGAAACAATCATAGAAAATACTTGATGTTTATAACTGCTGGGTAGTTGTTTTCCAGCTCTTCCAAGTAAAGGGAAAGGGACTTTTCAGAGTAACTTCTTCCTTGGGTTATTCGGGTATGCTGTACTGCTGATGACAAATTCCTTTGAAAGTTCACTTCACTTAAAGTAACATAGTTGCATGATTGAGCTAGGAAAAGTGATTCTCAGTTGATACTAGAGGGAATGTGATACCAGAATTACTGTGAAGACTTCAGATGTGGCATTTAAGGCCATCTCAGTCCTGTCCTGTCCTGCTGTGCCATTCTCTGTTTTCACTCTACCCTAACTGCTACTTCTTGCATTATAAAAATAATCTCTAGAGTGTACTTTTGAACTGTTCCTCTATATACTTAAGGTGCAGCTCAAACCTGTGCTAGTCCTCATCTGCATCATTACACCCTGCCTTTTACATCATTAACATACTATTTGACAGGAAATTAGTATGTCACAATGTATATATTGTCTCATTTCTGAGATTGTAGTTTCTTGGGACTGTCAATAAAGGTAGAGTCACCTTCCTTTTGAACAAAAAGGGCAGAACTCCTCTCAAGGAGTCCCACTCTAGAGGTTCTGTGGCCATGTGAGAAATCTTAGTTTTAAGGAATGGAGGCTCTAGAATGGTTTGCTAAGATGTTTAAATGTTTATTTAGCAAGGTTCACCTTTACTGGGACTATAGAACCCCCAAGAATATGATGAAATGGGCAAAGTGAGATAATGCAAAAGAATTCTGGGACTACAAAGGAACAGAGAAACATTTATTTGTTGGTTTGAAAGACTGTGGTGTAAGCAGAAGTTACAGCCATTTAGTCCCAAATAAACACACAGAGGCTTATATTAATTATAAACTGTTTATCCAATGGCTCGGGGTTCTATGTGGCTAACTCTCTTAATTACTAACCCATTCTATTAATCTGTGTATCTCCACATGGCCTTGGCTTACCAGAGAATGCCTGGGCTTCCTACCTTCCCGGGAGCTACATGGCTGTCTCTTGACTCCACCTACTACCTTTCTCTATCCTTGTTTGGATTTCCCACCTGGCTAAACCCTACCTGTCCATTGGCCAAAACAGCTTTATTCATCAACCAGTAAGAGAAACATATTCACAGCATACAAAAGGACATCCCCCATCATCTCTTTTCTGTCTAAATAAAAAGAAAGGTTTTAACTTTAACATAGTAAAATCATATATAACAAAAGAGTTGTCAAGCAAGAACTATAGTTAACAATATTTACTCCACTAACATATGGCAAAATTTAAAGAAAATATTCTATCATCTATCCTATCTTTGTGAGTCTGAAGTTTTATGTGTAACTTATCATAACTAAGGAAAACCATAGCCATAACTGTCTTCAATTTCATCAAAGACCCTAGAAGGACTTAATATAAACTCTAGAATTCGCAGAGACATCTAGTTGATTTGACAGTCACCCAAGGTTCCTCCGCAATATTGGGGCATCTGTCTTCAGCCTATAGGCCCAAAATATCTGGCAGACTTTTTGATGAAACAGGACCTTGAAATACCATCCTGGGCCCATGGACTAGGACCATGTGTGCCCTAGGGATCAAACTCAGGTCATCAGGCTTGGTGACAGTTGTCTTTATACAGAATCATCTCATTGGCCTTAGATGAGTTTTGAAAAAAAGTGGATGAACCTAAAGTTACTTACATATCATATGAAATTTAAAAACATGTTTTCAAAATGATTAGTTACCAAAGTAAATGAGAATTAGAAGGTTCACAGAATGATGTCTTATAAAAGTCTCCAGTATATTTAGCATGTTTTATTTATGCTTATTCTAAAATTTCTTTTATGTTTAAAAGGAGACAGTTTTAGTGGTGCAACACAAAAGTGTAAACTTAATGATTCCATGAACATCTGTCTGTTGGAAACTATGTATGTGCTCAAGTCTAGACTAGAAAACAGGCCACAGGGAATTGAGACTTGTTAGTCTTGTTTGTACAAAGTGTCCTCGGTGCTCTCCTAGGACTGTGAATGGGACACGCTGTGGTGCAAAGCAGCTGTGATGAATGAAGTCTGTGGTTGGGCTGAAGGTGGAAAGGCATCAGTGAGGAGGGAGTAACTCTTAGAGCGGCCCCAGAGAGGATCATAGCAAGTGAGGCTCATAGGCAATCATGGTGATCTACAGTTTTTATATGTAGATAGTGCGTAAGTTCTTAACCCTTTAAAAATGTTTTTTTTTTTTTTTTTTTTGTCCAGTCTTACTCTATAGGCTAGACTACTCTGGAATTCATTGTGTAAGCCTAGGGGTGGCCTCAGATTCATATAATCCTTTTGATGCAGCCTACCAAGTGCTGAGATTATAAGTATGAGCTTGTATTTATTAATAAAATAGTAGTAACTGGGGCTGGAGAAATGGCTCAGGGATAAAAAACACTGGTTGTTTTTCCAGAGGGACCAAGGTTCAATCTCCAGAAGCCACATGGATGCCTTTTCTGGACTCTCAGTAGTACTTGCACTTGCATGCACATGTTTCTCCCCATGTATGTATGTATGTATGTATGTATGTATGTATGTATGTATGTATATTTTATATATGTGTGTGTGTCTTTAAAATACCTTCTTTCCTTTCATATTTATAAATGTAAAAACACATCTTACCCAATATATATATATCTAACATCTATCTATCTATCTATCTATCTATCTATCTATCTATCTATCTATCTACACCCAAATCACTGCCATGTATCTGTAGTTCTTCTAAATCCAGCATGTACCCAATAGTCCTCAAAAATCTTAGTTTATTGCTAAAAGAAGGGTGATTGGTCATGAGCTGGCACCTCTGTATTAACCCTACACAGATCAACTAACCATTCGTTATTTATTTACTTGTTTTATTTATTTATTTATGCTGTTTGTAAGCTTCATTAGAAATAATTGAATACATATGAACATACTCACTGTGCAGTTTTCTAAGAAAGCGGAAACCTTAATCTAAGTCCTTGACATCCTAACTTTATATTGTGTAGCTATATTGTTTTCACAAAGTGTTTATTAGTGACTTTTTCTTTTTTTGTTGCTGTTAAGATATTAGTGATTAGTTTCACAACCAAGAAGATAGTTTCTTCAGACCCTAAAGCCTTAGCTAACTTTGCATAATCCTTGATGATAAAATATAAGTAACCAAATAAAGATGCCCCAAAGAAAGAAAACAAATGAGCATTAACAGTCCTTCGTTCCCTTGCAGTTCCTTTCTTTATCATTGAATGTTTAAGGAGCACAAAACAGAACTAGCACAGTGAAAACCTGTCCTCAATACTTGGTTTAAAAAATAAGATGTAGCCAGGTGGGTATAGTTGCACATGCTGTAGTCCCAGCACTCAGGAGGTGGAGACCAATCAGGGCTGCTGGAGACCTTGACTTGATGTTCTGGCCTCCCTGTTCTAGTCTTCTAGCTCCTTAGTTTTGTTCCACACATTGGTATACTAACAGAGGACTCCAACACATGGCTTTCATTTGATCTTATGCTCAGAAAACTTCTCATCTCATTTGCTAAAATCATACCCAACAAATATACTAGCATTTTACAAATTCTTAAAATACAGTGTTTTCATAATATTTGAGTTATGTTTTATTATAGTTATTATATATATGTCTGTTCCTTCCAGTGTGCTGTGAAGTTTTATATATTAGCAGTCAGTAAGTTTTGTGAATTTTCTTAGGGGTATATCAATCATTCTGTCTTACTTTATGATCATTAGCCTGTCCTATATCTAAGTACTTTATAAGCATGAACTATTTATGGCATGTGGAGCTCTCAAGAGAACTCTGTTTGTTAGTCACGGATAGAGCCAGTTATATTGTGTGCTTGTCAATTTTCTTTCACATTTTTTTTTAAATTTCATGCACATGTTTTAAATTATCAAAGTAATGATTTCTTTTTGTCTTCTCTTTTAGATATTGCTATATGGAGATTTGCCAAAAAATAAAGAAAATGTAATATATTTAGCAAATCATCAAAGCACAGGTATGTATTTCATTTGCATGAAATTTGGGTTTTTTCTACAGATGGTAAATGAGCATTAAGATATATATGCATACCTATGTTTTAGAGATGGGATCTCATGTAACCCAGAATGGCCTCATACTCTCTAAGTAGCTGAAAATGATTTTAAGTTTGGGATGCACCTGCCTTTACCCACTCCAACCCCCCAAGCACAGGAATTGCAGGTGTTTTGTACATCTGGCTTGTGTGATGCTGGAGATACTTTAAGGCTTGATACATGTTAGGCAAGCACTGTACCATCTAAGCTACACCTTCAGCTCATCTTTAAGATCATTTATTAGTTTTATTATGTGTATATATGTTTATTAGTGGATTTGACCATGTAAGTGCACTTGGCTGTGGAGGCCAGAAGAGAGTGTCAGATCTGCCCCAGAAGTTTTAGTTACAGGGGGCTTTTAGCTACCCTGTTTGTTGTGTGGATTTGGGGATCTAAACTGTAAAAGAAATACAAATTCTTAACTGCTGAGCCCTGACTTGAGCCTTCAAAATATTAATCTTTTATATTTAAACAAAATTGCCAGTTGGTGATGGCACACACCTTTAATCTCAGCACTCAGGAGGCAGAGGCAGGCAACTCTCTGTGAGTTCGAGACCAGCTTGGTCTACAAGAGCTAGTTCCAGGACAGCCTCCAAAGCCACAGAGAAACCAAAATGAGTTTTGCGCGCTTTTTTTTTTTTTTTTTTTTTTTTTTTTTTTTTTTTTGTTAACATAAGAATTTTCAGTAGATTTGGTATCTGGCTGTGAAATTTTATTTTACTTTTTTTTGGTAAAGTCAGTAATGTGAAAGATATGGATTTTTTTTCTAGGCTTCTCTTTTGCATGTAATAGGCCATTTTCTTCTCCCCATTTTCTGAATAGCTCTTTAGTCTATTCACTTTTCTGTTTGTAAGTTGTATTTCTAGAAGTGGAATTGGTGGATCCAAGTGTATATGTTTTAAGTATTAATTATTTGTCTATTTACTTTGAGACACATTCTTCCTATGTTGCCTGGGCTGGCCTCAAACTCACAATGCTGCCGGAGTCTCGGAAGTAATGAATCGCAGTTGTATACCACCACTGTTCGGACTTTATATTTTTGATTATTAAGTTGCTTGTTGGTGTGCTGGTATGTGACCGTTCATTTCCTGGATGCAGTGTCATGTTATAATTAGCTCTCACATCTGTAGTTCCTGTTGCCTCTTGAATCCTGCTGGTTTAATTCTAGCTTGCGATTTTTCCATTAGAGAAGACATAAGACTAGTTTCCAATATAGAAATCTATTTACTTTCAATCAGGTCAAATACTTAAAACTATATATTTTTAAGTGATTATCAATACATTGTGAAAATTATACATTGAGTCCTGTGGTCCCTTCCTGAAGTTCCTCTGCATCGGATGTCTGACAGATGCAGAACCTGAGCCAGGGGTCACATGATTACCTAATATGTGCTTTAATTCTTCCAGTAACTCACTTCCTCCAAACATCCCACTTTATGTATTTTCCAAACCCATGGCTGCTTTGGATATATACCTTCTATGTTTCATTTTTATTGCTTTGAAAGGTACAATACCTAGAAACCAAAGCTAAAACACCACAGTGATGATATTCTGAATGTAAAGTCATTTACACCCTCACATCAGCCAACTTGTTGGGATTTTATTGCTTTTGTATAGCTTGTACCATATACACTACATAGATAAAGGAGTTGGAACAATCTTTTCTCCAGTTTGGCACACTGGTAATTTCATTCAGATTGATGAGACAGTGCTGAAGCTCCAAAGCTTGATAGGGACTTTGATATCAGATTTATTATCCTGGGTCACATTTATGAGACTGGCTCAGAATCTGCATTTGGCTTTGAGCAGAACCACAAAACAGCCCAGGATGATTGTCTGCTTCTAATTGGCCTGTCCAGACATGCTGACCTTTTCACCACAGCCTGACCTCCTGTTGTTGATGGGAATTTTTACCTGGCTCAAGTATCCAAATGGCCCAGGACAATGTCTATTCTTCCACGTTGCCTTTTCTGTTGACCAGAGGTTGATCCCTTGCATATTTCTTTCTGTAGAGTTTCCCATCAGCTTCTTTCTTCAGAATTTAACAACTGCAGTCCTAGTAAGGGCATGTGGAACCACATTGGGGGCCATGCAGTAAGAGGTGTGCTGAGGGAGCTGCGGCTATCATTTCACTATTGTCCATGCTGGCCTTTGTGGGTATTCCTTTAGAGCAGACCTCAGGAAAAACATTGTAAGTGAGCAGCCCATAAGAATCCTACTTGGTGTTTGGAATTTGAAGGTAATCTGGGAAGCAAGAGATCCAAGCCAAGCCACACTAAGCCAATTCCTTTCTTAGTCTAGAAGGACATTCCCTTACCCCGCCTCCAAGAGACTGCTGTAGGGCTGATGCCTTTAACAGCCAGCCTTTGGGGATTGAGGATGTTGTAGTCCAAGACTCTGAATCAGCCCAAGTAGACACAAGAGGTTACTGCAAAGCAAGATTTAATGCAGGGCAACACAAAAGGAGGGAAGGGGAGAATCTGATTGATCGACTCTCAAATGTCAGTTGAAGCAAGTATTTAAGCACAAAAATCACAAACATTTGTTGCCAAGTTACAGTTACAATTTTCACCAGTCAGGATTTAGAGATTAGAGGCTCCCTTGAAAGTTTCATTATTGTCAATTGACATACAATGCAAGCTTTTCAGTCCAACCAATCAGATTCATATGTTCCTTCTGTTGTTAAGAACAGCCATAATGTTTCTAGAGAACTAAAGATGGCATAATGACTGTTTCTGTGGTTTAGGAATGGCTCAGCTACTGAAAGGTTTCCAGCTCCCCTAGAGCTTGGGAATCTGAACTTTGTTTTACTCTTCTGGTAAAATGGAATCTGAAGTCAAAATGGCCGTGCCAAGGACACGGTGATTTTTCCTGTTCCCAACAAGAACACTCCCTTCCACCACCACCACTCCCCACCCCCAAAAAGGGTTTCTCTGTGTAACTCTGGCTGTCCTGGAACTCACTTGGTAGACTAGGCTAGCCTCAGACTCAAAGAGATCAGCCTCCCTCTACCTCCTAAGTGCTGGGATTAAAGGCATGTGCCACCACTGCCTGACAGTCTCTCTCTTCCCTCCTCCCTCTCTCCC
Source organism: Cricetulus griseus (assembly GCF_003668045.3). Lineage (NCBI taxonomy): Eukaryota > Metazoa > Chordata > Mammalia > Rodentia > Cricetidae > Cricetulus > Cricetulus griseus. The sequence goes on along the minus strand of NW_023276807.1, from coordinate 62,395,302 downwards.
TCTCTCCCTCTCTCCCTCTCTCCCTCTCTCTCTCCCCCTGCCTCTTCCCCCCATTCCCCTTGCATATTAAGCAAGAACTCTGCTGAGTCACATATACATGTACCACAAACTAAGAAGACTACTTTTTGAGCACCTTTAAAAAACCCTCAACTTGCGAACATACCAGTGGATTGACTGAATTGCATTAAAATTGCAGGTTAGTCTATATATGATAGAGGAAGGTATGGAGTCTGCTCTGAGAAAACTGCTCCTGTAAGAATTTGCATGTAATTCTAGGCTTCCAGAGGCTTCTAGAGCCCAGCCACTCAGTGTGGGTTGACGTATTTAGGTAAACAGAATCACAGTGGAGCATCTCTGAGAGTGTCAGGACTGCTGTTGGTCCAGCCTTGCTCAACCTCACTTAGTTGACCTGATGCTCATATAGAGTTGACATTTACATCAGTCTCTCAGCTGCTACTTTTACTTGACATCCTTATTGTCTCTACATCCTTACTTACGTAAATTTTTTACTTCAGAGGTGTGATTCCTCCCTTCCTTTTAAATTGTCTACTTTAGACACTGTTTACCTTTTAAACTTCATTACTGCTCATTTGGTTTAGATGGCAGTTTCCTGACTAATACATGTATGGTTGAGTGGAGGGTTATAAACACCTGAGGGTTTGCAGTCTGAGAAACCCTGTGTATATGTGCTCCTGCTGTAGGCTCTGTGCCCATGGTCAGACTAGTTGGGTTCTCTGAGCCTATGAGTTACATGTGAGTGATAAACCTACTGGTTGAGGCTTTAAGGCAGTGTACAGATAGATTCATAATCCCAGTAGAGTGCCTGGCATATGGGTGGCATTTAGCAGTAGTGTGGATGATGGTGATTGTAGCACAGTGCTGGATTATGGGCATAAACTCTTAATGTGGCATATATTGTAACCTTAAGAATTAGAAACTAATGAGATACAACTATACATATGAGGAAAATAGGGTTTATTTGCCTGTTCTCTCTTTAGGTTAAGGAGAACATGACTCTGCTTATTTAGATCACTACTAAATAATCCTAACTTAACAAAATTAAATTATTTTTGCTAGAGCACAAAATGCAGGTATTCATGTGAATGAGTACACTCCCTTCTATGTTTTAATCCAGTGTTATCTCTGAAACCTCAGCAAGAGTGAATAGAGTAGACATGTTGGATCTATTTTGTGTCATTTGACTAAGCTACTTTCTTATTTGTGTAAAGGTCTGACTATGCAGCCTCAGCTGGCCTAGGACTTTCCTTGTAGACCAGGCTGGCCTTGAACTCACAGAGAATTGCCTTGCCTCACCCTCCCCAGCTCTGAGATTAAAGGCATTGCCCCCATGTCCAGTTTGTAAGTTACTACTTAAGTGTTTTTACTAAGACTTTCAAATTTAAGGGCATGGCTCAGGGCCCTTAAATTTGTCCTGTACACATGACATATTTTAAAATATGTATGTATTCTCTTAGTAGTTTTTAGAAGGTGCACCAGAGCCCAAAATATAACTGCTTATTTAAATATAAAAATGGATTTATTATTCCCTAAGCTTAAAAAAAAATAAGGTATCAGGAAAAGATATCAAATTTGTCTTTTAGCTGTTTATCTCATTTATATCCAGGACATACACTGGCCAGGGAGTACATTGATTAGTGTTTCTCAACCCATGGGTCATGACCTGTTTGTGCTTGCATACCAGATATTTATATTATGAATCACAACAGTAGCAAAGTTATAGTTATGACATAGCAATGAAATAATTTTATGGTGGGGGGGTCACTACAACATGGGGACCAGGGTCACAGCATTAGGGAAGTTAAGAACCACTGCCATAGAGCCTTCATAGAGTTAGTTCTCAGTGTTTATATAGACAACTTTTATATTACTCTTTTCACAGGCTTAGTTATGTTTCCAAGATGTAACTAGAAATGACTTTTGTAATCCTTAATTGAAAATAGTTAATTAAGATTTTTCTTGAAAGTTATTATTCATTATTTAAAAGGATAAAATCTTAGGATATTTCATTTGTATGTGCATTAGGAAAGACTTTAAACTCCAAGCTTTATACTATTTCCTATAGTTTGTTTGTCACCCCCCACACACACACACACATACACACACACTTTCTTTCATGCTGGGATAGAGCCCAGGGGCACACACAGGATTGGGATGTACTCCTTAAGGAGCTGTACCCCCAGTCCTTTTTCTTTCTTATTTTGAAGCATAGTCTCAGTCCCACTAAGTTACCTTGGTGGGCCTTGAGTTCATGATCCTTCTGCTCCAGTCTTCCAAGTAGCTGGGGTTGCAGGCCTGCACTGTTGGACTGCCTGTAATCATTTGTTGTTTTAAATTAAATATTGTCTCCTCTAATTGACTCCATTTGTTCCCATTTTGATGGCCCTGAATACAATTCAAATTTTTTAACAACATCCCTATTTTACACCTTTGAATTCCTTTCTAAATCCTAGCAGACTTTTCTTTACCTGTCACCTTGATATTTCCATTCTCGTGGAAGGGTCCAACAGCCATTTATTCTCATCTTAAATTTAAATTTTTCTGCTTTTCAAGATACTTTCTTTTCTTATTTCTTTCACCTGAGAAATACGTGACCCCCAGGTATATAAGTATAATATGATCAAACATTTGCTGATAATAAATAATAGAGAGATTTATTTTTAAATATATAATAATTTTAACATTTATTAAAGATGAAAGACAATTTGCATACTAATGGTATAGACGAATTTGTATATAAGGAGTTGACTTTTGCTGAGTATTTGATAGTAGGATGTAGGCCATTTCAGTGTTTTTCAGAATTCATCAGGATTTTGATTTTGTAGTTGTTAGTTCTAAGAATGTTGTTTTGGTAAAACACATAGTACAACACGGCACAATTGTGTTCAGAAATTGTTTGAAATTCCATTCTACTGTTAGGCCAAAATTCATTTAATGAAACTCAAGCCAGCAATTAAATAGCAGTTTTTAAAATCAAGCATTCAAATGCAGATATACTGGTTTGTTACTTCCATGCTGAGGAATATTAGTGGTGAAATATTAAATATTTTCTGTATTAAACTGTTATATTTCTGTAACAGCAGGAAACTGTGTGTGTGTGTGTTAAATGCACTGCACTTGGTAACATTCTAGCGGTCTTGAACCTGAGTCATGTTTCTGGCACCGTTGGTGGGCATTGCATGGTGTGACAGTGTATGCAGTGAGAAGCACAAGTGTTGCATGTTTAAAAAGAAAGCTGCAGTGACATTGCACAATACATCTTTTTGGGGAGAGATGCCAGAAACACCTGATTCATTGTGCAATTGCTTTTCACTTAATTTTTGTCGTTGTTAAAAAAAAAAATTATTCCAAAGTTTTTCAACACCTAAAATTAGTTATGTGACCTTTTATGGGATTGCAACTCAACAGTTTCAAAATCTGAGAAATAAGGACTACATACCTACCTAGCACTATTATAAGTCACATGAGTTCCTTGTTTGGGTGTTGTTACAGTTGAACACTGTGTCCAGGAAGTCATAGTAAAGATGTAGCATGGCGGCCTTTTGTCAGACATTGTGTATATAGAATATTTAGCCACACTTGTTTCATTTGCTATTTTTTGTTTATAATTTCCCATTCTTCATTAAAAAGAAACATTTTTGGTTTTTTAGTCTTAATTAAAAGTGACTTAATTCCTTATATATCCTGTAACTAGATTACTGAATATTTTGTAAGCTTTTAAACATTTTTTTATGTGTATGTATGAGTCCCTGCATATATGTACCATGTATATGCCTGGTGCTCTTGAAACTCAGAGTATGGCTTCACATGCCCTGGAACTAGAGTTAGAGGCAGAGCCACTATCTAGGTACTAGATCTGTGTCCTCTGCAAGAACAGCAAGTGTCTTTAGCCACTGAGCAAAATCTCTCCAGCTTTTGTGTTTCATCCTTGAAATAAAAGGCCTTTTAAGAAATGGGAAAAGATAACTCCTCCTTGATTTAAGGCTAATTTATTTATTTGTACTATGTCTGGGGATAGCTTTGTTTTAAGCATTTTAATCATTTTCTTTTGAAAAATTAAAAGCTTTCAATTTGATGACTGTTCCTCCTATTGCCTTTAGACATGGCACCAGGATTTTAGGTCATCATAAATTAAAATTGATTTTTTTTTCACTCAGGGAATAACAAGATAATGGAATTATCTGTGTATTCTCTGAAATTTTTGAGATCAAACAATTACAAAAAAACCCTCCCAAAACCTCAACAACAACAAAAACAACAAAAGACCTCAAAAGATACCCTGCCTACAATTCAGAACTCCAGAGAAGCTAGAACCCTCTTCCAGAAACAGATGGAAGCAGATGCAGAAATCCACAACTAACCATTGGGCCAAGCTCCTAGAGAACAATTGAAGTGAGGGAAGAGCGGTAATATGAACAAAGGAGTCAAGACCATGATGGGGAAACCCATAGAAACAGCTGACTCCAGCTAGTGAGAGATCACTGACTCAGGTCTAACAAATAGGGACCCTGCATAAGACCAAACTAGATTCCCTTAATATGGGTGACAATGGTGCGGCTGGGACAATATATGAGGCCACTGTCAGTGGGTCCAAGATCTAACTTTAATGCACAAACTGACTTAGTGTAGACCATTATATGGAGAGATACCTTGCACAGCCTAGACACAGGGGTGTGGGGGATGGGGAGGTGCCTTGGTCCTGCCTCAACGAGATGATGGGACAGACATAGTAGACTTCCTAGGGGAGGCCTTACCCTCTCCAAAGAGCAGATAGGGGGTGGGATGGGCATGGGATTGGAATGTAAAAAATAAATTAATAAAAAAAATTCAAAAAAAACTTTTTTTTTTTTTTTTTGGTTTTTCGAGACAGGGTTTCTCTGTGTAGCTTTGGAGCCTATCCTGGCACTTGCTCTGGAGACCAGGCTAGCCTCAACTCACAGAGATCCGCTGCCTCTGCCTTCCAAGTGCTGGGATTAAAGGCGTGTGCCACCAACGCCCGGCAAAAAAAAAAAAAAAAAAACCTGTTTTAAGACCAGGTCTTCCTGTGTTGCCCTACTGGGTCTGAACTTGCTCTGTAAATCAGGTTGGCTCTGAGCTTGTGATACTTCTGCCTCTGCCACCATGGCCATGTTTTCAATTATATTGTGAAGACAGTACTATGAAGAAGAGTTTTTGTTTCTGGGAGGGGAAGGTTGGAGTTGACTTTGGCTGACTGGGTTCTGTCTTACAGTTGACTGGATTATTGCGGACATGTTGGCTGCACGACAGGATGCCCTTGGACATGTGCGCTATGTGCTGAAAGATGGGTTAAAATGGCTTCCATTGTATGGGTTTTACTTTGCTCAGGTAACCTTTGTTTTTGCTCTTTTATTTCAAATTGAACGCAACTTAATGGAAATATAACTGATTTTCTTTGTTTTATGGTACTAGTGATTAAACATGGGACCTCATGCATGCTAGCAAATAGCCTTCTACTGAGTTACATCCTCAATACAGATGTTTTAAAAATGGCATTTAATAGCCGGGCGTTGGTGGCACATGCCTTTAATCCTAGCACTCGGGAGGCAGAGGCAGGCGGATCTCTGTGAGTTGAGGCCAGCCTGGTCTCCAGAGCAAGTGCCAGGATAGGCTCCAAAGCTACACAGAGAAACCCTGTCTCGAAAAACCAAAAAAGGGGGGGGGCATTTAATGACTTATTTTAAATTTAAGTATTTTTATTTAGAATTCTGTGTGTGTTCACACATATCATATTGATGCATATGGAGGTCAGGGGACAATTTGGGGCACAAGTGTGGGTGTCACTGCTGAAGCACCTTCTACTTTTTGTTTGAGACAGTCTCTTAATCCTTTGCCATGTTGGCCAGGCTAGCCAGCCAGTGAGCTCTAGGATCTACCTGTTTCCTGCCTCCTTGCCATTTCTGGGATTACAAGTGTGAACTATTGTGTCCAGTTATTTCCATGGGTTCTAGGGATCCAAACTTGGGTCCTGTTAGACCCCCGGAAAACTCAGGTATCCAGGGTCCCAGGCCACAACTGCGGTCACCCCAATCACCAGGCAGATTCGAGAGCTTGCTGCAAACTGCATGAGGCTTTATTGTAATTTAACGAGCTAACCCCATGTTAGCTCGGGTCTTTTGTTCACCCACCATGGCGGTTGGCTACAAAAGACAGCTCCTAGGGGCTGCCGAGAGATCTTGTAGGGCAGCGTAAGGGGAGTGTCTAGGGGTACACACAGGCTTACGATTGGTGTGCCTCCAGGCTTGGAGGGCTTGCCCTGTGTCAATCGGTCAACTGGTTGTTATGGCCAATAGGCCCTCCCAGGGTGGTTGCTATGCTCTGTGCATCATTGCTGTGCTCTTGTCCGTAAAGTACACCCAGGGTCGTAAAGCATAGCACCACCAGCTAACTTCTGATTGGTTCCTGGTCACGAGGTGGACATCTGACCTCCTAGTGCCTAAGGCAAGGTCAGACAAGCACGTGTTCGGCTGTTATGGCTGCCAAAATGGGGGGCTGGTCCCTTCAATACTTGTGGGACAAATGCTTTCCTAAGCCATCTCCACAGCTCTTACTCTTAATGGTGAGTCTCTACATGCCTGGTTTTCCAAATAGTTAAATTGAGTAGCAGAAATACAAATACCTAGAAGTCAAATAGAAAATTAAAAGGCATAGAATTTGACAGTTAATCAGTTATGTTAAGAAATTAATTCAAGGGCTTGGGAAAATGTCTCGTTGGTCAAGAGCACTGACTGTTTTTCCAGAGGACCTGGGTTCAATTCCAAGCACCCACATGGCAGCTCATCAACTCCAGTTCCAGGGGATCCAACACACTCACACAGACATACATGAAATCAGAAACACCAATGCATATAAAATAAAAATTAATTATTTTTTAGAAGTTAAAAAAAAGAAATCCATTCAGAAGTAGTTAGTGATCTGTAGGAGATAAAAACCAGATCCTGAGCTCAGTATATGAAGTGTTGAGTGTGAAGGAGTGCATATCTCACAGTTTTGAAGGCTGGAAGTCTCCTCAGGATCAGGGTGTTGGTGCTGCTGCTTTCTCCCCAGGCCCACATTTTTGGCTTGAAGTCTGCCTTCTCTCTGTATTCTGAGCTGGGCTTTTTTCATATGTATGCATTCTTGGGTTGTGTTCCACTAGCAGGGCCCTAGCTAGTATATTTTATTTAACTGTAATTATTTTGTTACCGACCTTATCTGTATATACAGTCACTGAAAGTTGGGGCTTCAATATAAGATTTTGGGGGAACAAAATTTCATCTGTAATGATGTCACATAAATCTCTGTAGTTGAGTCCATATTTTTATTCCCTAAAGACTGTAAGTGTAGACATTTCTTTAAAAAAAATGTATACCTTTCCTTCCTTCCTTCTTCCTACCTTCTTCCTTCCTTCCTTCCTTCCTTCCTTCCTTCCTTCCTTCCTTCCTTTCTTTCCTCCCTCCCTCTCTCCCTCTCTCCCTCTCACCCTCTCTCCCTCTCTCCCTCCCTCCTTCTCTCCTTTTATCCTTTCTTTATTGTTTTTAATTTGTTTTGTGTGACTGAGTGTCTTGTGTATATGTATTTCTGGTGTTTAGTCTATGTTTTAATTTCTTAAAGGTTGTAACTATAGACATTAAAAAAAAAAATATGCCCTTTCCTGTAGGGTTTTCTGGCAGGTAGATCGAGGGAAGGGCCAGTCCAACCTGTCTCTTCCTGGGGCTGAGGGATATGGTGAGTGTTGAGGACTCAGAACCTTCCCCCTCCTAGTTCCTGGGGAGAAATACACACTGAGTTAGGAGACTTGTCAAAGCAGGATCTTTATTCCAACAGGTAGGAACTTATATAGGGTTGAGGTAGGGGTGAGATTCTTAGGATGGGGTAAGGTGACTTGAGGAGTAAGGGCCAATAATGTTCCACCAAGCTGGCAGGTAGCTAGGCTGAAGGGACCAGCTCCCCATTTCAGCAGCCATAACAGCCAAACACGCACTTGCCTGACCTTGTCTTGGTCACTAAGGTCAGATGCCTGCCCATTTTGGCAGCCATAACAGCTGAACACGTGCTTGTCTGACATTGCCTTAGTCACTAGGAGGTCAGATTCCTGCCTCGTGGCAAGGAACCAATCAGAAGTTAGCTGGTGGTACTATGCTTTATGGCTCTGGGTGTGCTTTACAGACAAGTGCACAGCAATGATGTGCATAGCATAGCAATCACCCTGGGAGGGCCTATGGGCCATAACAACCAGTTGACCAATTAACACAGGGCAAGCCCTCCAAGCCTGGAGGCACACCAGTCCTGAGCCTGTGCATACCCCTAGACACTCCCCTTACGCTGCTCTATAAGATCTCTATGCAGATGCTTCGAGCTGTCTTTCCTAACCATCTGCCATGGTGGATTGATGGAAGGCCTGAGCTAACATGGGCTTAGCTTGTTAAACAACTATAATAAAGCCTCATGCAGTTTGCATCAAGCTTTCGACTCCACCTGGTGATTGGGGTGACTGCAGTCCTGGGCTGAGATCCTGGAGGCCTGAGCTTCCGGGGGTCTTACAGGCAGGGGGCAGTCTTACATCAGGCCTTGCTGAGTCACCCCCACGTGGAGGTTATAGGCCAGAGACAGGTCGCCAAACTCTAGCCAGGCTCTGGAGGTTACACTGGGCCTCACATCCCAGCCTTTTTAGCCCAACACTTTCCTCCCGGCCAGTGGATTTATTTATTTATTTATTTATTTATTTATTGTTTTTTATTTGTTTTATTTGATTGAGTATCTGTGTATATGTATCCCTGGTGCTCATAGAGGTCAGAAGACACTGAACCCTCCTGCAACTGCTAGAGATGGTTGTGACCATGTGAGTGCTGAGAACTGAAACCTGGTCCTCTGAAATGTCAACAAGTGCTCTTATCCACAGAGCCATCTCTCCAGTCCTGGGAGTGTGGACATTTTAAGAATACTTTTAATTGACTTTGTTAATGACAGTAGAAATCAATGAGTTAAGGTCCATCACAAAGTTTTTGAATAAAATCTTTTAAAGAAAGAATATCTTAACTGCTGACAAAATTAAATGTTTGTGTACTTTCCAGTACAATGGAGCACACAGTTTTACTTGGGTTCTGGAGAAATAAAATATTTGGTTACAACTTGTAGAGATAGTAATATTTAAATATTAACTGTAGCTTGAGTTCTGAAATGTAGTTTTATTCTTTACTCATTGAGAATAAAGTTGCCCTTTTGATGACTGTGATGATTAGATATTTAAAGAGTAATTGCTCTTTTTCTTTTTTATGTACTAGCATGGAGGAATTTATGTAAAACGAAGTGCCAAATTTAATGAAAAAGAAATGAGAAACAAACTTCAGAGCTACGTGAACGCAGGAACACCAGTAAGAGTGCTGTTTCCAATCCTCAACTCGGTTTGCAATTTAAGAAATTAAACTCTAAGTCATTTTGAAAGCATATTACCCATGATAAACTATCATCTTGGCTGTCAGGAAAGATTGCTACTGATGATTATAGGATTTTTCTAGGCTCTGGAAGAACAAGTGTTGTATTTTAGTCTACAGAGGATGGAGGTTCATTGGCAGCTTTCCATGTAAGAACCAAAGAGCTAGTCTTCATACTAGATTTAGTTTCAGAAGAGTAACTGCTTTCTGTTTGTGTAAATTTGGATTTTTATTGAATAAATTAAGGTTTACAAAAAAAAGCAAAGAGTCTCCTAATGAAAAATCATTTAAAGTAAATATTTTATAGAACTTTTCCCCATAAAGGGGAAAAAAGAATTTCAATCTTCTATTTCAAGAGTGCTAATTGCTGCCAAATGTCTTTTTCCCATGGCTCCCTCTCTGTAGTAGAGCAACATGACTATTGTAAGAACTTGCAGAGTTCTTTTCTTTTTCCTTTCACCTGCTTCTTACCTTGTGGCCTCCACTTACCAGTCAGTTTTGGTACAAGCCTGTATTACCCCTTCACTTCACTCTTAATGTCTCTTGATGCTGCTACCAAGATCTGATGCTATTTCAAGAAACAACCTGGACCCCTTGGACTTCAGTGGCCTTTGTAATGTAGCTTTCCTAAGTGATTGTCTTCTAGGAGATAATCCCTGCTGAGGCTTTCTCAGTTCACACTCTCTCCTCAAATGACTTTGCTTTTTTGTAGGCTAGACCCATCTGTGGATGGGAGTCTTTTGCACTGAGAGAATCTTTTGTCTCGGTACAGAATCTGAGGAGGTTTTCCTATTCCAGCATTTAACCTCTAGTATAGCTGCTTTCTGCACACTTTCCTTGTCTGTAACTTTAAACTTGCTCACACTCCTTTCATTCCCAGACCACATGTTTTCCCCAACATCTTTCTGTTCTTTCTCATTGTAAATCTGACCAAGAGTGGTGAGCAGTAATAACCTGGATACTGTTGTCTTGAGAGTTCCTTTACCAAATATATTAATCCGTTGCTTTTTAATTAAGTCTAACTCATATTATCAGGAATTGGGTAAAATGCAGCCAGATTCTTTCTAGAATGTAACAAGAGTCTCTTGGCACAACTCCCAATCTTCACTGTTTCTTCTGAAACATCATGAACCTGGCCCCACTGTTTGCATTTCTCTCTCATCCTGATTTTCTGAGCTACCATCAGATTGGCCAGTCAAGTTCTAGTTACAATGTTTAAGGGGTTCTCTACATAATAGCCACAAAATATTCCAAATTCTACCCTCAAACATCGCAGAAGACCTAAAACCAAATGCCTAAGAGCCATGGGGTCAGGTTTACCATAGCAATAACACCACTCTCTGTGCTATGTTCTGTTACCCACTCTGCATAGAGCCCTAGTTAAATTTCTAATAAGAAGCAACTTAAGGAAAGGCTTTATTTTGGCCTATGCTTCGTTGGTATATTCCATCATGCAGGGTGGCACTCTGACATAGCTCAGGCCACCAGAGGATGATACTGTTTGCTCACATCTGGGTAGGACAGGAAGTGGAACTGGGTTGTAATTATCAAAGCCTGCCCCTCAGTGACTTCCTTTGGTTAGGCTGCATACTTTAAAGACTCTACAAGCTCCCAGCGTAATGACACAGCTGTTCACAATACCAGCCCCTGGGGACAAAGGGACCTGAAAATGGAGACTTTCAGGCATGCTGTTGTACATTATTATATCGGCTTTTCAGATGATTCACTGCATTTCTTTGCTAGCTTGTTTCATAAACAAATTTATATTCTATCGGTTCATTTAGTAGGGCTTTCATAGCCACAGATTGCTTAGAAAAAACATTGCTTCTTATAATAGCTGTGTAGGGAAATAATATTGTTTTGGATCATTTGAACATGGATAAATGAACATAATTTTCTCTTTTGAATCCCTATCCTATTTTTTTCTATATTATTCTGTTTACTTGATGAGATTGTCTGTTGGCCACCAATTAAAAAGTGTTTTATACCACTCAGTTCTCAAGTAGGAGTTTTCTTATTACATGGCCTTAATAATTTTATTTTTACTTTCCCAAGACATTAAGTATAAAAACTTACATCAATTAATGACTTAGTATCTATCTTGCTACTTCATTTTGTTTTGAGATACTGTATTCTCAGTTTTAAGTAATGAGTATGAGGTCACTTAAAGTAAGTGATGTAAAATGCACCCAGAGTTTCTATACAGTGGAATATTGTATGAGCCTTTTGAAATGCAAATACTAAATTCATAAGCAGTTTTCAGATAGATATACTGTTAGCCTTGATATTTAAAGACATTGCTAGCTACACCCCTATAAAGGTGGAAGGAAGACTGGAGGTTGGATATGATAATGCACTCTGTGTGTTTGTGTAGGCTTATGGCAGATTCCACTAACATGTACAGTTGAATGTAATAATAAAATTTTAATATGTGCAAACGTCATGGTTTATTTTGGGGAACTGGAGGGGGTAGTCATTAATCACAGCAGCATTTTGTGTCTAAATTTTGTATTAGTGACTACTAGCATATCCTAAAACTGTTTCCTAAACAGATTGGCTTTACCATAAATGTAGAGCTATGCTTTATTATAGTCCCTGTTGTGGTTAGTCTTAATTGAATCTCTGCTAAAGTAAAGGTTGTTTGTAAATGAATACACATTTTTCTCACCATATGAAACACTGCTGCAACAGTAACAGTTCGAATTGCTAAGTCAGTGTTCACAACAATAGACTCACACAAACTAAAGTTTATTTGTGCCCCACAGATGTATCTTGTGATTTTCCCAGAGGGAACAAGGTATAATAAAACACACACAAAACTGCTTTCAGCCAGTCAGGCATTTGCTGCTCAACGGGGTAAGTAAAAATTTGACTATATTCAGAAAAAATACTTTTTGAGGAGAATGATTTTTGTTTTCTTTAGCTTCTTCCTGGAGAATATGTCTGTCTGTCTGTCTTGTTTCTTTTTAAGGTTACTTATTTATTATGTATACAATGTTCTGGGTGTATGTCAAAAGAGGGCACCAAATATCATAGATGGTTGTGAGTCACCATATGATTGCTGGAAATTGAACTCAGGACCTCTGGAAGAGCAGTCAGTGCTCCTAGCCCCTGAGCCATCTCTCCAGCCCATGAGAATGTGTTTCTTATAAGAACTGAATGAAAGAATGTCTGATTTTTTACAGAATTAAGCAGATTCTTAGTAATTTGTGTCACAGAGGTTAGTTGCTATGGCTCATATTCCCATGCTGTGAATTAAGTTAAAATATAAGTAAATGATTATTCCAAGAAAGTACACTTTTGTGGGTGACTCGGTATAAAGACTGGTGTATAGCATAAATAAATGTACACAAATATATGTGTATCATATACAGAAATACAGGTGTATGTGTAATAATCAGAGAGTGCAGGTCGGGCACCACCGCAGGCAAGTCTGTTAGTAATGACTAAGCTAATACTGAGAGGTACAGCAGAAACCAAGAAGATGGGCTTTGCTCACTCTGCAAAGACAGAGCTCATTATGTGCCATAGCTGTGTGTTTAAGAAGTATATGTTATAGAGCAAGCCCATGTGCCCTCTCAGCCATCTTGCTAGCCCCACTGAGCCCATTTGTTTCTGCCTCTCATTTCCGAGATATCAGCAACCTTGTTTGTTTTCTCATTTCTCCAGCCATTAAGAACATCATAAACTCTCTGCTGTCTTAGTTAAGATTTCCATTGCTCTGATAAAATACCATGACCTAAAGCAACCAGGGTAGGAAAGGGTTTGTTTCAGCTCATAGATCTACATCATGGTCCATCTTTGAGGGTAGAAAGCAGAAATTCAAACAGGTAGGAACCTGGAGGCAGGCACTGATGCAGAGGCCATGGAGGAGTGATGCTTATTGGCTTACTCCTCATAACTTGCTTTCTTATAGAACCCAGGGCTATCATCCTAGATGTAGCATTGCTCACAGTGAGCTGGTCCTTCCCACATCAATCAAAAAAAAAAAAAAAAAAATGCACTATAGGCTGGCCTACAGGCAAATTCCTCAGGAGGCATTTTTCTCTAACCTGTGTCTAGTTACCCAAAGGGTATAATAGAATCCCTTTAGCACTAAAGGGAAGGTAGGTTGTCTTTAGTCAGCTCTCTAGTTATATCAGACATGACAAGTACATCTGTGCTTTTGACCCCATTTACCCTGTTTCTGAAGTGTGGTTTATAGAACAGAATAATTGAGGAGATCTGGAGAGGAAAGCAAGGCAGAAAGATACCAGAGCAGGTACTAGATATCCACAAGGAGGGTTTATTTGTTTATTTTTGTCTACTTTTTGAGACACTTTTCATTTCTTAATTATTTTTAAAATAAGTCCATAAAATAAGGGGTCAGCCGGGAGGTGGTGGCACACGCCTTTAATCCCAGCATGAGGGAGGCAGAGGCAGGTGGATCTCTGTGAGTTCAAGGCCAGCCTGGTCTAAGAGTGAGTTCTAGGACAGCCTCCAAAGCCACAGAGAAACCCTGGGGGTGTGTGTGGTGGAGGGGGGTCATTGTGGTATTCTCAGACAAGTCCTTTAAGATTATATCTAAGAATTGGATAAATACACAGTCAGATAATGACTTCAAGTTTCAGGACAGTGTATGTCACATCATGCTTCAGAATTGAGAACCACTTGGTTGGGAATCACAGTTCTTTCTACATGAAGACTAGAGGAGGACGACGTGCTGTCTGACTTAGGATGGGAATTTCCTTCTGTGCCATCACCGAAGGGCCAGGCTTTGTCTTAGTTGTATGTAGTAACCAGACTTTGTTTGTGCCCCATGTTGAGGGGCCATCTGTAAGAACCTATCTTTGGGGGGGGGGGGTTCAGTCAGATCCAGCCGACTTGCCTGGTTCATACCTGAGAGGGGGAGTGTGGATTGAGACATGGCAAGTAAAGATACTAAAGAAAAGGCAGAAAGCACAGAATAGAATCAGAAGGGCAATCCAGTGAATACTGAATGCCCATGTTTATTGTACACGGTTTTTATATTCCCATCAAAAGAGGGAGAGAAGGCAAAAGACTTCCTTACCAAGATATAAAAAACAAGCAAGTGTAATTTTACCTTTTCAATACCCAAAGCATCAAGTAATTATCTCCTCAATTAAGTATGCTGTTGTTTAGGCAGGATATGTAGCAACCACACCAAGTAACTATATCCTGAGTTAAACATTCTGTTGTTCAGGCAGGACATACAGCAACCACATCCTATGCCAAGTATCCTGTTGTGTACACATCTTAGGCCAGACTTTCTTGTTATTTCACCTTGGAAGAGCAAGAGTGGGCAAAAACTCTCTGACCTTAAGTCAAGATGAAGTGGAGCCATTTCTATGGACCCTGACAGTTGTAAGCATAGTTTGTGTGGTTGTAATAATTAGACATTAGTGGACTGGATGTAACTAGGTACAGACAGGCAAGAATTTGCTTAAGTTTTTTCTTCTCATATGTTGATTCCATGTCTAATCTGCTTTTTGGGGCTTCCGTCCTAATCATCTAATAAAAATACTGGTTAAGCCAGAAATGGTAGTGCATACCTATGACCCCTGTGCCTGGGATCTAAAATCGGATCATAAATATGAGGCCAGCCTGGGTCTGTCTGTCTGTCTGTCCGTCTGTCCGTCCATCCGTCCATCCGTCCGTCCATCTATCCATCCAACCATCCATCATTCTGGTCAAGGTATATGCAGCCTGCAAGATTGACAGGGTGACTCTGTAAAAGTCCTGAGATTGGATGGCCTATAGTAGCAAAGAAGGACTTAGCTGACAAGAGAAGTTTCCCAGCTTGTTTGACTTTTCAGACTTTGGTACAAGTTTGTGAATAAATTACACTCCTTCTGCCCTGGGGACTGAAGTCAGATATGTGGTTGTGGGAATCATTTTCTTTCCCACACCACCCTGCATTTTAAAAATTCTTTTGAGAACAGTCCCACCATACTGTAGCTGTTGTTCTTCCTTATGTAGCCACTTTCCCTGGAGAGAGGCAGTAGGAACTTCAGATAGGGTTCTCCCTAGTCACTGTTGAAATTCTATAGTGAGACCTAGTGTTTCCTGTGAAATTCTCAGTACAAGTCAAGGAGAGGGAGCAGCAGAAGAGAGTGGAGGCAATGATGAATTCTACTCCTAAGAAATGTGAGTGGTCGGCAAGGTGTTCTGTGGTGTCTTTCCTGCCAGGGCTAATCCAAGAGAAGGGCCCCAGTGGGTCATAAGCTTCCTGAGGAGTAGCCTTCCCCACCTTCCATCACGTGTCTCCTTCATGTTGATGCTTAATGAATATGTGTTCTGTGTGTTTTGACCTAAGTAAAGATGGCAATGCAAGAGAGAATTCTAAGCACATAGCCAGCTCATAGATGTGAGTTTAGGGCATTAAACTTTAATGCCTGTCTATTTGTGGTAGTTGATAAGGAATTTAGATGTTGAACTTAATGCATTCCTAATGGTGACCACACTGAATCCACCTGCTTTCTAGGCCTTCCAGTATTAAAACACGTGCTGACACCAAGAGTAAAGGCAACTCACGTTGCTTTTGATTCTATGAAGAGTCATTTAGATGCAATTTACGATGTCACAGTGGTTTATGAAGGAAATGAGAAAGGGTCAGGAAAATACTCAAACTCACCGTCCATGACTGGTAAGCCCACATTTTTGTGTATTAAAGGCTGAGTAGTACATGGTACAGGTAAGATACAAACTCTTTTCTTTCTTTCTTTTTTTAAATTAGTGAGTGTAGTCATTGCTTTCCTGGGAAGTATGGTGTCTTGCTATTTAGCACTAGCCTTGAATTTTCAATCCTCCTGATTCAGCCACCCCTGTGTTAAGATTGTCTAGCCCTGAAGCTGGCCTCCAGGGCTAGACAATCTTTGAAATTTGACTCATCATTCTAAATTTTACATTTCTGATGAGTCTGTGGAAGTCATTAACCTGGCTTCTTTCTGCCAGAGGTTCACATATGAGACTGGAAAGATCTACAAAGATACGAGGACAAGCTGCTCAGCTAGCAATGTCAAGGAGTACAATGATGGTCAGTGTAGTCTTGAACTTTCTTTTTGTTGGTTTTTTTTTTTTTTTTTGTCTTGTTTTGCTTGGTTTGGTTTTATTTTTCAATACAGGGTCCCACTATGTATCTCTGACTCTCCTGGAACTCACTATGTAGACCAAGCTGGCCTTGAACTCAAGCCACTACACCCAGCTTCGCCCCCCACACACCCTTTTTTTTTTATAATTTATTTTGTCTTGAGCCTTCTTTATAGCATGTTTGAGAAGGACATTTGTATTATTGTACAAGAAGAAATTGTGCCTTTTTCAAGCACGTGCTTGATTTTAAGGACTCAGAACTATTGTCTGTGTCATACAAACAAAGGGCTTTGAGTGAGAATAGTTTAGAGAACTGTAGCCACAAACTGAACATTTGAACATGGGAACAGGTGAACAAAGGAGTGGTGAAGATTCTGGCCCCTCTCAGAAGATTCATTTTAGAGAGAGAGAGGGGAGAGACCGAGAGACACATATTTGCCACATACAAAAGAGCTCTCTTAGAATAATCCCAGTATTAAGGAGGAAGAGGCAGAAAGAAGATGCACTCTAAGAAATATCTGCAAACCACAGTGTGATGTAGACTTCAAGTTTATTTTTAAAGAGATCTGCAGTCTCCCTGGCCCCACACACTCCCTTTGTATTAAATACTTATCCAGCACTGGTCTTTATTTTCATGTTAAGCCATAGGAACATGAAGCAGTTTGATAATCAAACCAACCAGCTTTCTTCCATACTTTGAGGAAGGTACTGACTTTGACAGTGAAAGAGAAAAGGTACTAAAATATAAAAGATTTTAATGTAGATATTTTTAAAATTAATTTTTAAGTTAGTATACAAAGTGATAGGTTTTATTATGGCATTTCCATAACTAGAGGAGGGATGACTGCTTCTCCAGTTCAGCTGCTAGAAGCCAATGATAGTCAACACAGGGTTAGCAAGTGCTATCTGTGTACTGATATGGAGCTTAATACTGCAAGTCATAAATTTATAGTTTTTTCCAACTTTTCTGGATATTTATCGCTTTGTTTTCACTGTAAGTTACATTATGTAATCATGAATTCTAGAGTAGGAAGACCTGAAATCTTTTTCTTCTTTGTTAGACTTTCTCTGCAAACAGTGTCCCAAACTTCATATTCACTTTGATCGTATAGACAAAAATGAAGTTCCAGAGGAACAAGAACAAATGAAAATATGGCTTCATGAGCGTTTTGAGATAAAAGATAAGTAAGTGGTAACAGTTCCAGCATTCATAAACTACAGTTCAACTAAATTTCACAATAGTAACCAGTTTGAAAAAGAGATGTTTTCATTATTTAGGAAATACTAATCAAACTTGCATAGATAAGGCCTTACATACTTCCTGTGCGACCCATTTAATGGTGCATTGCCGTTGTATAAAAATTAACTTCAACATTCATCAGTATGGCTGTTGGTGTCTGTACAATGACAACTAAACACAGTCAACTAGGAGGCTTTTTACAAAAGCTAATGGCACAGCTAAAGTGAAACTAAAGTTTGTATTGTTTCAAGAATGAATTCAAGTTAAATCTTACTGTATGCTTACATGCTCACATTTTAAACTGTTATGAGTTACTGTAAAGCTTATGTCATAGTGGCCTACCTGCTGTGTTTTCTGTACAGTAAGCTGCTATGTGATAAGGAAGAGCCTTTCCTCTGTGTTAGCTACATAAGGAGGGAACCGCAAGGCTGTGGAGATCAAGACCTTAAAGTACAAGTGAGCACAACACCAGTGTGCTGTGGGAAGAGGAGGGGCAGTTGATGTTTTCATAATGAAATTGTCTCCTTTCTTAAATTAGTAAAGAAAATACTGCTGGGTGAAAATGAAATATCATACTAGATTTATGAATTTCGTTGTCACATCTTAGTACCTGACATAATTTTTCAACTCAGGATCACTTTGATGATGGGAAAAGTGTAAGAAGACCTATGTATTTTAATATGAAACTGTGTTTTCAGAAAACGACTGGACAGTGTTTAATACCCACCTGTTTGTGTTACAGACATTTAACATATATGTTGTTTTTATTTTTTTTTCTCTTTGGCTCTTTTGCTCTTTGGGGTCCCACCACCCAACTCACAAATAAATCATATGGAGGCTTATTTTTTCTTATGAATGCCCAGCCTTAGCTTGGCTTATTTCTAGCCAACTTTTCTTAAATTATCCCATCTACCTTATGCCTTGGCTTTTACTTTTTTCTATTTCTATATGCCTTCTTTACTTCTTACTCCATGGCTTGCTGCGTAGCTGGCCCCTGGAGTCCTCCTTTCCTCCTTTCATACATCAATCCTTTCTTCACTGATTTTTCCTATTTATTCTCTCTGCCTGCCAGCCGCCACCTATCCTTTCTCTTGCCTTGCTATTGGCCATTCAGCTCTTTATTAGACCATCGGGTGTTTTAGACAGGCATAATAACACAGCTTCACAGGGTTAAACAAATGCAACATAAAAGAATGAAACACATCTTTGCATCATTAAACAAACAGCATAAACAGCATAAATGAATGTAACACATCTTAAAATATTCTACACCAAACATGTACTTGTTACCTCTATGGCTATGCCCATAAGGCAGTAGGAATACTTCCTGTGCTGTGTGTCCTGTCTTGCTGCTATAACCTTACATCTTTAAGTCAGAGGGGATAATTAACAAACTACATTCTTTATTTGTCTCGTCTGTTTTTATAATTACATGGGAATAAAAACTTGTGGGAGGTGTCTTAGTCAATGCTCTGTTGCTCTGAAAAGACACCATGACCAAAGCAGCTCTTATAGGAGAAAGAATTTAATTAGGGACTTCTTATAGTTTCCATTGTCATCATGATGGGGAGCATGGGAGCATGCAGACAGGCATGTTGCTAAAGACACAGTTGAGAGTTACATCCTGATCCACAGACAATAGAGATTGAGGGAGACTGGATCTGGCATGGGCTTTTGAAACCTCAAAGCCCATGTGATGCAACATGGCCACACATCTTAATCCTTTTCAAATAGTCACCATCCCCTGGTGACTAAGCATTCAAATATATGAACCTGTGGAGGACATTCCTATTCAAACTGCCACAGGATGAAAACTGTATGTTGTAAGAATTTTTTCCTTTAACTTCTTTTAAAGCTTATTTCTGTGAGATTGTATCCAGGGACTTACACATGATAGACAAGTACTCTACCGTTGAGCTACAGCCTCAGCCCTTTTCTTTTTATGGGATGAGAGCTATGGGAGAAAGGAGTGAAGCTGGTAGGTCACTAGTCATATGAGTCAGGTTGCTATAACTTCTTACAGATGGAAAGGTAAAAACCAAAAAACGGGGCTGGAGTGATGGCCCAGCAGTTAAAAGCACTTAACTACTCTTCCAGAGGACCTGGGTTTGTATCCCAGCACCCCCACATGGTGGCTTACATTTGTCTGTAAGTCCTTTTTCAGTGGATCTGACACCCTGACTGGCCTCTGCAGGCACAAGACACGCACATGGTACATACACAAGCAAAACACCCATACACATAAAAGTAAATAAGCATATCTTTATACATATATATTCCCCCAAAGTCCTCATCAAAAGTTTAAACCAAGTGTTTTGGGTTTCACTTCCCATATGGTAAGAATAGACTACAACGATACTGTCAACTAGTGGTGAACATCCTGCCTTGCCATCCCTGATGTCTCCTCACTCATCTGGATTTTCTAAGGAACTGTACTTGCTCAGCAAGTATTTAGTATCTAGTAGATTGTTTGTTTGTTTGTTTGTTTGTTTCAACACCAAAATGCCTAAAACTGAAAGTATCAATTCTCGTGTTTTTCATTCTGGCCATAGGTTGCTCATAGAATTCTATGATTCACCAGATCCAGAAAGAAGAAACAAATTTCCTGGGAAAAGTGTTCATTCCAGACTAAGTGTCAAGAAGACTTTACCATCAGTGTTGATCTTGGGTAGTCTGACTGCTGTCATGCTCATGACAGATTCTGGAAGGAAACTGTATGTGGGTACCTGGTTGTATGGAACCCTCCTTGGCTGCCTCTGGTTTGTTATTAAAACATAAGCAAGTAATGTGCTCCGGTCATTTGTCTCTTACTGATGGCTACACATTACATCACATTGTTTCCTGAATTAAATAAGAAGTTTTTTAAAAACCTTGTTGATTGAACACTGGATAAAATAGAATTAGTGACCACAGCCAACATGCAGTTGATTTGGGGCAGACACACATGGCTTTTCAGGTGCTGGAGTTGCTGGACACATGCAAGCTAAGTGGAGTTTATGCTATTTTTTATGTTCTCCATGAACTAATGTCCACTTGTGAAGATTATTTGGATTGTATAATTTAATGTTTGTAATTCAGATGGCTGTATTTTAACATTACTTTGTAGCATATTTCACTATATTCATTACCTTACATTTTGGTTACTTGGCAGCTCAAACTCCTATCACTAAGGTATTTTATATTTTGAAGCTATGTGATACTGGGTTTTTGTTAAATTCTGCAAGTCAATGAAAGATACTGTAATTATGTGTTGAAAAGTTCAAAGAAAAAAGGTGAAAAGTATTCATGGTGAAAATCTGTCTAGTGTATATTTTTATTATATTGTTCTATTTAGCTAGTTTTCTTTATATTTGCAAAATAACAAACATTTCTAATATTTATTAAAATTGATTAATTTGCATTCCCCTCTTCTGCAGAGAATAATGTGTAAAGTGTCCGAATGGAGTTGAAGCTCTGTTATGACTCTGTCTCATTTGGCAGAGCTTTAAATAACCCAGCGTCTGAGCTACTGAGTTAGTGCCTCCTAGCATCTGTGCTGGACTGCTTTTAAACACAAGGGTTCCTGTTATTTTCATATTGGAATGGACATCCACAGAACTCTAGGTGATGGAAGTCTGCCAGCATCCTGACTATCTGTCCTGGCACGTGCCTTCTGCCTGTCTCCCTTTGCTTTGGCGCTGCATTTGGACTGGAGCGTGTGCACTCATGGTTGCTTGCTGCTTGTTCCAGCCCTTGCCCTCTGGCTTGGTGTCCTCCAGTGGTGCTGTTCATTGTTGGGTTGCAGGCAGTGCTGCCCGGCTCAAAGAGGCATTTCCCTGACTCCTGTGGGTAAGCCTCCTTGGCTACTGCAGAAGCATTTTGCATTTGTTTATGTCAAGAAGCATCAGGATTGGGTAAATGTTATTTCTCTTCAGTTTTCATGGAGCCACACTGTTGATACATATCACCTGTGAACAAGAGCTACCTTCTAGGACCAAATCACACTGTTCTCAGTCATGGAACAGTGTATCCTATGGAAGGAGGCTTTCTAAAGTTTGATTTGCTGTATTTTTATGTTGTAATTTAAGTGTGATTGCCTACCAGTCCTTTAAGGTAACATTTCTGCATACTTCATGCAGATTTTTGTCACAGAATTATATACCATTAATCAAGTTGAAATAGACATTTAAATCACAATAAATAAATTTTGTTTAAGTTGAGGGAAATTTTGCCTCTTATATTTGTTTTCTTAAAACCAGGAAATGAGTCATTTCAAACATCTTTGAAGAGTCATGTGCTGTCACTTGGTTTCTGTGCATTTGTATATTCATATATGGATATGTATATTCATATATGGATATGTATATTCATATACAATACACACACATCCACAGAACATAGTGTCCTAAAAACGAATAAAAAACTTGTTCATCATGTTATTGTGCTGAATTGTTACTGTCTTTTACTTAAAAAGTGAAGTTGAGATCAACCTCACATCTCTGTTAAATACATTTTTTAGCAGTCCTATTAGAGCTTCTTTTGACCAGATCAAAATAAGTGTAAGTTATGAGACTTCAAGCATGGCTGGGGGCTGGAGCAGCTCAGCAGTTAAGAGCACTCTTGCAGAGGGTTCAGTTCCTTAGCACCTGCATGGAGGCTCACAAAAGCCTATTATCCAGCCCAGTTGGGATTGGACACATTCTCTGGCTTCCGTAGGCAGCCACATGCACATGCTTATACACACAAACTAAAACAAACCTTTAAATATTACGTGTGTGCTCTGCATTTGAATTTTAAAAGCCAGTACCATTAGAATCACATGGATATAATAGATTCTTTTTAAACAGGGCAAGTGGTCTGCATATGATCTTTTGAACATTAGCACTGTACTTATTCTCCAGAGCAGTCTATAAAATGTGGTAATTGGAAATAAATTGTATCAAAATGTTTGAAAAATTAAAAGCATCTCTTAAACATGTTAGTTTTGACTTGGCATAACTTTTCTGAAAATTAACAGCCTACCTGTGAATCCTTTCACATAATTTAAGATTTTATTTATATTATTGTTGACTTGCAGCTGAGGGGCTACAATAGCTTTCCTTTATAAGATTGCCATTAGTGTGCATGCTTTCATGTGTCTCAGAAAGGGTATTTGGATGGAAGTAAGAGAACAAATAAAATTTCTCACTGCTCTCATATCTGACCTGTCTAACATTCCATGACTCAGGTGTCCACCTGTTTCTAGCATGGAGAAGGTTTAGTGATTAGCCTGCATTATGACTTCATAAAGCCACGATATTTTTAAATTATTGGGCAAAGTTTTTTTTTAAAAAATCCATTGGAATACCCAAATTGTGAAGCAATTTGATAGTTGGACTCTATAAGCTAATTTTCTTACTTTAGAGAATGTGTGCCCTATGTTCATGGTTGACAGTTCAGTGGTCAGCAGGTAACTCCCCAGGAAGCATGTCAGGTGTCACTCAACAAGGCTGTAAATAAAAGTGCCAGCCTGGCCAATTCTTAGACACTATGGCTTCTTCCATATTTCATTTCTATGTGATTTTCATTTTCACTTAGGTTAGTATCAGTTTTTCTTTATATATACATTATTTTTCCTATATAATATTACATGCTTTATCAACCAAATGACCTAACTAGGTTAGTATTAAGAAAAAAAAGTAGAAATTAAAATCTGCCAACATACAGGCATAAAGTAGCAGACTTCTAATTGTGTACCAGGATCCACATTTAAAAGGACAGAAATTCTCACAAGATAGTAAGGTCTGGTGTAAAATGCCTAAAATGAATTTTAACCTTTCAAACTGTTTTTGGGGTGCTGAGATTGAAGACTAGGTATAAGGTTTCCTGGTAGGTGTTCTAGCAGTGTTTTGTGGAATGGTAGCATATCTATAGTCAGGCTGGTTTCTCCTTTTTTTCTTTTAGACTAAAGATTGCTGGCTTAAAATATTACCAGTTTCACATAATTTGCATTGTAGGCAGAATATGTAACATTCAAGCATTGGTATGAAAATCAGTACTTTGATGAAAGTAACATTTTGTATCAGATAATTTGATATTATATAGGTAAAGTGTTTGTGTGATTGAAGGTAAAATGTTTCATTCGGATATGATGGATAATATCTGGGTGTTATGGCACATGGCTTCGATCAGGGTACTCAGAAAACCCAAGATAGCTGCAAGTTGTATAGCCTGGACTCTCTACTGAGATCCTCTTCAGCCTGTCCACATAGACAAAAGAAGTTTTATAGAGAATCACTTTGAATTTAGTTGCAGCATTTTTGTTAAGATTTCATTTGAGGGGCTGGAGAGATGGCTCAAGAGGTTAAAAGTGCTGACTGCTCTTCCAGAGATCCCAGCACCCACGAGACAGTAACTGAAGTTACTGTTTATAACTCCAGTTTCAGGGGATCTGTCATCCTCACACAGATACACATGCAGGCAAAACACAAGCACACATAAAAAATAAATTATAAAAAAATTTAAAGATTTCATTTGATGCTTTTTTGTTGTTGTTTTAGTTTGTTATGCTGAGGTAGATCTGTTGCTTTTGGTAAATGGGGAGTCATACATGGAGTTTTGTAAGATGCCAGAAATCTACCTGTCATATAATGTACCTTATGTAACATATATATATGGATTATGTGTGTAATTTAACTACACTTGATTGTTCCCCAAGTAGGGAAGCTCCTGGGAAGAGCTGCTTTAACTAGAAATCTGACATCAGATCAGACGCTCAGTACATGCCTTTTGATGGTGAGGCAGGCCAATGTTTCATTCATTGGTTTGTGGTTTATGTGTGAATAAATAAATAACAGGTATATTCTACAATTTCATAAACCCTCATATGTAAAATAAAGCAGGAATGCTACTGGCACAATGTTTTCTGAAGTGATCAAGTGATGAAGTTCTGACGCAATCAAGAAGTACTTGATTACTGCATTTCCTCATGAAAGTATCACTCGGTTCACTGGTGCTTCATAACTCGGCACAAAGGGAAAACTTGAACCTCATTTTTTTTTGATAAAAATCTGGTAACAAAAAGTTACATTGTTACATAAAATGTGTTTGTTTTCATGTGTATATGTATGTTTTATCACCAGGTGTAGCTGTAAAGCTACATTATTTCAGATATGTATTTTGTTGGAGATTGCTGAGTGTTCACTGTGTGCCAGTAACTGCTGAACCTCTTGTAGGCACCACCCTGTGTGATCCATGAGTGATGAGTCTGCAAGTGGACCACCACATGCTGGGTCCTTCTACCCCTGGTTAGCCATCCAACCTCAGACAACTTTAAATAAGCTGTGCCCCAAGTTTGTCACCTGTAGGACATTGCTAAGATGTTAGCCACAAAGGATTGTTGAGACCAGATAAAGCAGTAGATGCAGAGCATAGAAAGAACACAGTGGGTGTTGAAGTAGAGTCATCTGTCTTCATAGATGACTTTTAGGGCTGACAGAGCTTGAGTAAAGTCACATCAAAGCCATAGTGATATAATCTGATCCTTTACTGTTTCACAAAGTGGATGGTCCTAGTTATGGCACAGAGTGTAGCTTTATTTAAGATTCAGATTAAGTGGCATGGAGTACGACACATCTCCTGGCCTCTCGACTACTGCTGGATAGAAAGTGGATCGTCAGGGCTGGGTGGGGCATGACTGCTCATGCTGAGAGCACGGATGAAGGGAATGGCATTGTGTCTACAATGGCATCTGAGGGGTACCTTCTAGCATTTGGCACTAAAGGTAAATCCTAGACTAAGTCTGTGCTGATGTAGCCTTCAGAACATGCCTGTCGGAGCTTTCTTCTGTCTGCAGTGGGGAGTACACTGAATTGTTTTGGGGAGGTCAGTGTGGTGAGAACGCCCATGGAGTGTGGATCCTATAAGTAAAGTTTCACTCAGCTCTACTTGTCAGAATTGTGTGGGTAAATACAGTTCATTATTTTCTCATATATATTGGAACTCAAAATTGTCAGAAATGTTTATATTATTAAACATTTTTCCTTGTCACTTAAAACCATACCTATATAACGGCTTCTGCTCTATGCATGAATGGCTTGAACAGGTGATTTCTTTTCCAGAAGCAGCATAGAGCTGAATTCATTTATTATTTGGGACCTAAGTTCTCATCTGACTGCACCACTAGCCTCAGCCTCATAAAATGTAGTTCATAGTCCATAGTGGTTGCCAGAGTCCCACCATCACCTCTGATTAAAGCCAGCAAAAGAAACAGTAAAGGAAAAGGGATGCCTGTTTCCCTCTAAGGCATTTCTGGAGAATTCCTTTTGTTTGTGCTTACAGTTACTAGAACATATTTGCAAAACTTTATTTAGCTGCAATAGAAGTTGAAAAATGAAAGCTTCAGCATTGCTACCCTGAATAAAATTGAAGGTCTGGCCGGGGTTGGTGGCACATGCATTTAATTCCAGCACTCGGGAGGCAGAGGCAGGTGGATCTCTGAGTTCGAGGCCAGCCTGGGCTCCAGAGCGAGTGCCAGGATAGGCTCCAAACTACACAGAGAAACCCTGTCTCGAAAAACAACAAATCAAAAAACAAGAAAAAAAAAAAAAAGGTCTGAGTGATGAAAATGTTCACAGTCTTTCAAGTATAAATGCTGAAGATTACTTTTGAATGGATATGGTGAATTTTACCATAGTCAAACCAATAGAGCAGGATAGGGGTTGAGTTGGTACAGAGCTTGCCCAGAATAGAACACCCTGATTTGATTCCCAGCACCACATAAATGTGCTTTGGTAACCAACACTAATCCCAAGCACCCAGCTTGTAGATGCAGGAGGAATAAGAAGTTCAAGGTCATCCTCAGCTAGATAGTGAGTTGAAGACCACCTTAGGGTAACTGATTTCCACCTTACATTTTGAGACAGTGTTATCAAATCTGAAGTTTACAATTCAGCAGGACTGGCCCACAAGTCCCAGCAGCCCTGTCTCTGCCTCCCCAGTACTGTAGCTAACCTTTTTTTTTTTTACATGCTCATGTCCTTTTTACAAGCTCATGCCCTCATCCTTCCAGGGCAAGCACTTTACTGACTGAGTCTCCTCTCAAGCCTGTTTTGTTTGTGACTGGCAAACCTCACCATGACTATTTAAAAGTGCTCTTCAACATCTATTTGGGTTACCTTTTTGTTTTTTTTTGAGACATGGTCTCTCTACATAGCTCAAATGCTGGGACTATAGGTATGTGTCATCATGCCCTGGCCTATTTGGGTTCCTAAAGGGCACTTTTCAAAACCAATGAAGGAGAGCTATAATGAGAATTTTTGTAAAGCTACCATTTAGCTACTAATGTGAACTGTATGTACCCCAAAGTCCTGTAATATCTACAAAATCTAATGAGGTTTTCATTATTTTGTTCTCCCTCTTCACTTAAGGTTTGGTTTTGCTCTGAGTAGTTTTCACTAGCCACTTTCAGGACAGATTTATAGTAGTTGAAGTTTAATCTTACTGGGATTAAGAAGTTTAATCTTAGTGAGAAACACAAACAAAAATAGTGGAACTGTAATCATACTGTTCTGCAACCCCTCCACAGCTGTTTCCCTCCCAATGTCTGTGGCGTGCCTGCTCTGCATTAGGTGCCAAATAATGACATACCAACATTTCTTGCATACTGTAAGGCAAGCTTGGTGAGCACTCAGTAGGGCAAAAGAAAGTGAACTCCATTATCCCTTGAACACCACAGACACCCATCTTCATCTCCTCTGCCATGCACCTGGTTCAGATTTTGGAGGATAGCTCTAGGGAATGGTGGCACATTAGGGTCACTTTTTTTATGTGATGTAAGTGGGTATGTGCACATGAGTGCAGTGCCCATACAGGCCAGCGGAGGGCATCCTATCCCCTCACTGTTGTGAGCTGCCTGGAATGGATGCTGGGAACTGAATGTGAGTGCCCTGGAAGAGCACTGAGTGTATTTCATCACCATCTCTCTAGCCTCACGCTCTGTCTTTAGTTTGTGTAGGCAACTTGGGGAAGCTTCAGTGTGTGTCAGGCATTGTGGGAATGGGTTCTGGGACTGACAGGGCCTAGATCCCTGTCTTATCACCAGCCAGCAAGGGAAATCAAGTGTCTTCACATGTCTGCCCCAGTTTCCTTAATCCTGGAAAGGAGGAACTGATGACATCACTAAGTTCAGGCTTATTTTAAGGATCCATTGATGTAGTCTGTGTGATGTATTTGCATTAGTGCCCCTCCCCCTTCTGAGCGGCAAGCACCAGCTGTTGGCTCCAGCAATTCTGTGCTGTGACAGGAAGGCCAGTAGGAA
The DNA here is from genome assembly GCF_003668045.3 of Cricetulus griseus. NCBI lineage: Eukaryota > Metazoa > Chordata > Mammalia > Rodentia > Cricetidae > Cricetulus > Cricetulus griseus. Next base: position 62,367,248 of record NW_023276807.1, on the reverse strand, counting down.
AAGGGCTGAAAGATGATCGCAGCTCCAGCATTTGCTGCAAAACCCGTTGCTCTCATATGCTGTAAGATATTATTTCGTCCTCAAGCGGATAACTTTTTTTGTTTTGAGACAGGCTTTTGTTGTACAGCCTAGACCAGCCTTGAACTCATGTTCCTCCTGCCTCAGTTCCTTGAGTGTTAAGAATGACAGCAGACATGTACCATCATGCCCCACTGCTCCTAATATTTTGGTTTATATTTTTCTCCTATGCTAATCTAATGTGGTATGTCACAGCTGCAAACCAGGCTTTGTGAAGTGAAACTTATGCAGGCATACAAAGATCAATTCCAAAGCAGCATATGCCTGTTTTTCTTTTTTAACTGTTGCTGCCTTTTAAGCTATGGCTATCATATTCAGCAACTGCCACTCCACCACTACCAGCAGCAGCTACACCACAAGAGCTGAAGCCCAAGAAAATCATTTTCCCTCATGCACTGACTCTTTCAACGCTACTAAGGAAACTTATTTAAATATCTATCCCACTAAGAGCTCAAGATTCAAAGGCTGATGTAGAATCCTTCGTCCCAGAGAGGCTAAGTAGCAAGCAACTCACCTAGCTCACCTCTTGGCATCTCCCAATAAGTCCTTATGCTTTTTCTTGCCCGTCCTTATAAACCCTTCTCCACCTGGTTCTTCCCTACAACTTCCTATCAGCTAGTTGCTGACCCAGCCTCTGGATCACAGGTGAATTTTATTTAATCAAACACATCTTTGCATCATGAAACAAATGTTCCAGAGCATAAACAAAGCAACACACCTTAAAATAGTATTCTACAAGATATGTCCACTCCTAATGTATGTAGCATCATCTTATAGGTCCTGGGTCTTCCCCCTCTCTGTCCTGGAACTCACTTTGTAGACTAGGCTGGCCTCAAACTCACTGAGATCCACCTGCCTGTGCCTCCCAAGTGCTGGGATTAAAGGCGTGCGTCACCAATGCCCGGCTCAGTCACTCATCCTACTCTGACTTGTTCATAGAATGGAAAGAAGGAGTTGAAGTCTTCAGCAGGTGTTCCCTTCCATGGAGTGTATGTAGGACAGGCATGGTGCCCAGACCTTGGCCAAGCCTTTCCCCAAAGGAGCTGTTTGTGGAGTCCAGTGGAAGCTCCTGAAGACCTCAAGCACAGTCCAAACCTAATCCTTACAGTTCTGTCTCAAAAATGTTAGCCCTCTCTCATATGCCCTGAAGTTGTTCAATAGAGGGAAGAAGACCTTGGGGAGAAGACTTAAGTGGTTCAGTGTAGGGAACAGATTGCCAGACAGCCTCACAAGCCAGGTGCTCAGACTTGGCTCTACCATGGTGAGATAACCAGCACCCTCCTATACGTTGAAGTCCCAGCTCTCAAATCCCTCAGCACATGCTGAATCTGCAGGTCATCTTTCCAGGGATTAAATGAGGTCATCAGGGTGGCCATAATGCAGTCAGACTAATCAGAGGGAAGCCCATATGAAGACATAGGGAGAAGGCGGCAACCACCCCTGAGTTGAGAGGGCCCAGGAGAAAGCAGCCCTGGTGATACCATGGGCTCGGACCTCCATCTTCTAATACAAATGGCTATTTGAGTTCCCCAGTCTTTGACATTTTCTTGCAGCAACTGGGACAAGCTAGTCCAGAGATCAAGATGCCCACTCAGGGGAAGAAAGCTGTCCATAAAATATGTGGGTATCCCTGCAGGCATTCTGCACCCACTGCTTCTGGTTTTTGGTTTTGTTTTGTTTTTCTATTTTCTGGATTTTTCGAGACAGGGCTTCTCTGTGGCTTTGGAGCCTGTCCTGGAACTGGCTCTTGTAGACCAGGCTGGCCTCAAACTCACAGAGATCCACCTGCCTCTGCCTCCAGAGTGCTGGGATTAAAGGCATGCACCACCACCACCAGGACACCCACTGCTTCTGAAGGCTGCTGTGATTCTGTGGGGATGGCAAGGCTCCTCTGCTCTCTGTCTCCCGGGCTCTGTCTATGCTGAGACCTCCAATACCCTCACAGGTAGGCCAAGTCCATGAGAAGTCTGTGGCAGCCAGATGTGAATGGAGACAGATTAGACACTTTCAGACCTCTCCTGTCTGAAAATTGCCAAGGTCTGTGTATGCCTCCTATTACTGGCATTCTGAAAGCATCAAGGTCTCCATCTATCTGTCTAGACATCTGAAATCTATTATAGAAGTGCAGCTGTTCTTGGAGCAACATGGAGTAAGAGCCAAGTTAAGTTCTTGAATTATTAATTCAGCTGTTACTGTTTTATTCTGAATAATTAAGAAAGATTGATGCTGCCTAAATTCTGGCATGATCTTTTCTTTTAATGCACTTCCCTTTGGACCTGTCTGTCTCTCAAAACCCATCTCAAGGGCTGTTCCCCACAAAGGCTTCTTGTCAGCCCTCCCAAGCTTAGTAGAGTTCCCCTTCATTATTGGTGCTTCTTAATCTAATGTTGGGTTCTCAAAGACCAAACTCTTGTGTCCACCCTAGAATTCACATATTGAAGTCCAAACTCCCAACACAGTGATATTTGAAGGTGTGTTTGAGAATTAAATAGGGTCAGTGGGTCTAGGAGCAGTGGTTCTCAACCTTCCTAGTGCTGAGACTCTTTAGTATATATAGTTCCTCATGTTGTGGCGACCACCAACCATAAAATAAATATTCTGTTGCTACTTCATAATTACAGTTTTGCTCCTGTTATGAATCATAATGCAAATATCTGATATACATTATATCTGATATTCGACCCCAAAGGGATCTTGACCCACAGCACAGGTTGAGAACCACTGTTCTGGGCCAGTGGTGGCTAATTATATGTCAGCTTGACGCAAGCTATAGTTATCAGACAGGAGGGAGCCTCATTTGAGAACATGCCTCTATAATGCCAGGCTGTATACAAGCCTGTAGCCCATTTTCTTAATTAGTGATTGATTCAGGAGGGCCCGGTCCATTGTGACAGACCTGAACAATGTTGTTTTGGGAGGTTTGTGGAAAGACCTTGTGGAAGGTAAGAATGTTGAGAGCAGTGCAGACAATGGAGACCAGCCTAGAGAATTTTCAGAGGGGAAGCAAAGACTCTACTGGGCCATTTGTGTGAAAATCTGTGGTGTCTGGTCAGCCGGGGCTAAAGAGTCAGGTGTGATTAACAATCGACCCATATCATTGATGTGAAATCTTTGCAATACTGGGACAATTGATACTTGTTAGCGGGAGCTGAGAAACCAGCAGTGACTAAGAAACCAGCATCACTGAGACAATATCTTCTGGGAAGTATTTCCTGAGAGTCGGCACATGAAAAGCTGTGTCTAGAGGTGACTTAAGGCTGTACCTAATGGTGGTAGCCGAACTCGGTCGTGTAAGAGTCACCCAGGTGGTACTGGTTTTGAAATCATAATGGGGTCATGAACAACAGCTGAAACTTGGTGCTGAGAGAGCGAAGGAGAGGCCATTGGTGAAAGTGCAGCTCAGCTGCAACAGGAGATACCAGCATTTTGGAGATGCCAGTAGCATGGGATTGTCCCGACCTGCAGGACATCAACCTGGGGCAAGAGAGTCAGGGATAGGTAATGGGGACAAGAGACTCAGAAAGAACGACCACAAGACAGGATTCTGATCAAGTGGCAAACTTTACTTTTTTCTCAGGCTAGCTTATATAGTCGGCCGAGCAGGATATGGGGAGGGGTAGAATGGGTTGTTTGTGAGCCAGGTGTTAGTATAGGCAGGATATTAGGAAGCCACAAAGAGGATGTTTGGCAGGGTAAAGAGTTTATGGGTAAGAGGTCCAGGAAGAGTTGCCTAGGTGATTGAGCCTGTGGGTGGAGGACTGAGTCAAGTTAGTTGTTTCTTTTCTTGTGCTGAGGTTCTAAGGAGCTGCTATGTAAAGGTTAACTATGTGGCCTGCCAAGCATGGCCTGGATCTCATGCCAAGCCCTGAGAATTGGCTCCCAACACAGGATGACCATCAAGAACAGCAGAGGCTGTGGAGTGGAGCCAGAGGGAGCCTAAAAGACAAGCTGTGTGTGCTGCAGAGGGCAGAGCTACAGAAGTGACCAGAGTCCATTGGAGGAGCCCAGAAGATGATGAGTGAATCCCAGACATTAGACACTGAGTTATTTGAATGGTTGGAGTTTGGTTTTGCTTTGATCTGATTGTGACTGTACCCTGGTTCTTCCCTCTTGAAGTAAGAAAGTATTTACTTTTGATTTTACAGGAGCCCAAAGTTGAGAGACTGAATTGTTTTGTTTTGTTTTGTTTATTTGTTTCTCTGTGTAGCCCTGGCTATCCTGGAACTGTCTCTGCAGACCAGCTGGAACTCACAGAGATCTGGGTGAGAGACTGAATTTTAAGCTTTAATAAAGACATTGGATTTATAAGCACACTGAATTTTAAAGTTTTTGAATTTGTAAAGACTGTGACTTTTTAAGTGTATTAAATGCTTTATATTGTGTTACTTATATTAGGGTGTGGTCTTGAATGAACAAGTGAAAGACCCCGGGAGGCTCAGGCCCCCAGGATCTCGGCCCAGGACCGCATCGACCCCAGTCACCAGGCGGAGGAGAAAGCTTGATGCAAACAGCAAGAGGTTTTATTGCAGTTGTTTAACGAGCTAACCCCATGTTAGCTCCCGCCTTTCATCCATCCACCATGGCTGGGAAAAGGAGCCAAGAAACCACGGGACAAAGATCTTATAGGGTAGTGTAAGGGGAGTATCTAGGGGTACGCACAAGCTCAGGACTGGTGTGCCTCCAGGCTTGGATGGCTTGCCCTGTGTTGATTGGTCAACTGGTTGTTATGGCCCATAGGCCCTCCCAGGGTGATTGCAATGCTATGCACGTCATTGCTGTGCACTTGTCTGTAAAGCACACCCAGAGCCGTAAAGCATAGCACCACCAGCTAACTTCTGATAGGTTCCTTGCTACGAGGAATCTGGTAATCTGACCTCCTAGTGACCAAGGCAAGGTCAGGCAAGCACGTGTTAGGCTGTTAATGGCTGAAATGGGGAGTTGGTCCCTTCACAAAAAAGGAAAGGTTGTGGTGTGGCTTACCAGTGATGTTTGTGTGTCAGGTTGGCAAGGGGTCAGTTGTGCTGGCTTATTTTGTGCCACCTTGACAAACTGTTAAAGTTAGAGTTAACTAAGACAAGAGTAAGGGGGCTGCAGAGATCTCTGTGTCCTGCAGGCTGGCATTCGTGGAGTTACCTCACCTTGGTCCTCGATTCCACCTTCCAGTGCTGTCAGGTATAGCTGTCTGTAGTGGACTTGCCCATCTGGTCCTTTGTGACAATAGCTGAGCTGATGTCCCTTGCCTTTCGGAAGGGGCTCCTGGAGGAAGTGGCCCTTCAGCTCTTCACTCAGCACCTGGATGGAAATTCCACATGGTGGAATTCCCCTGGGCCGGAGCTGAGCTAGCAGGGCGGCCAGTGTGGCCCAGGAAAGACTCTGCAAACAATGGGGTCTGGACTCTCCCAATTGTCTCCTGTCACCTGACCTGTTCCTCTCACCCAAAGTTCTAGAAACCAGTTCTGCTCCCCCAACCCAAAGAATCCTAGAACCTGGAAGTGTCCTGTCTCCTAGGTGTGTGGGAAGGCGGTGATGCTGGACATCTTGTAGGCTCCCTCCATCTGACCTCCACTCACATTCCAACGTGGCTGTCCATCCCTCATCAAAATAGAACATAAACTGGAGGGATTTCCCCACAGTCTTTGGGGTTTCCTTCTCTATGGCTCTGTCGCCCATAAATCTGTCATTAAGTAAATTTATGATGCTTTAGTCTTGCCGATCTGTAGTCTGTTGTAGGAAAGTTGGTCAGGCCTTTCGTGCTGAGTGAGGAAAAGGCTCCCACCTGCCCTGCCAACTCCTTTTTGTTTACACTTAGGTAGGTGCTGTCTTTCACTTCCTAGGAGGAGAAGCTGCAGGTAAGACATCTCAGCCCTGTGCTCCCAAGCAGGTGAAAAGCACGTGTTTATTATCTCACAAGTTCTCAGGGAATCAGGCTTTGCTGTTTCTTTCCCTTGTGCCCAGGCTTTCTGTTTGTCCTGGGATGGCAGCCACCTGATGCCAATTACAAGCCTGTTCTGTGACAGATCCCTCAGTGGCCAGGCCGGCCCCGCTGCCCATACCGTTGTCCCCTTCAGAATTCACAGTAACATGCACAGAAAGTCAGTTTCCCCTGGACAGTGAATGAGGTGACCCCCTTCATCATCCCCTGCAGCCGTGGGTCTGCCACCGAGGAAGAGCTGGTATTGAAGGATTTACAGACAGCCCCAGTAAACATTGGTGAGTGAGCCGCTCTTGGCCACCTCTGGGGAAAGGCCTCTTTGTGGATGCATAAGCAGTTAAACAGCTCTCACTTTCTGAGGGGGAGAGCAGCCAATCTCACAAAGAGAAAGAGAAAGACACATGGACCCCGGAATTGGAGAGAAGGGTCAGAATGGTGGGTAGCAGCACCAGGCAGCTCCATGAAGGAGGGGGTGCCCTGGCTGCTTTTGGGGGCTACTCCAAGACTAGGTTTGGAGTTCAGGACATTTGTCTCTCCCACCCTGTTGTTCATTTTGTAATTCTGTTCTACATTTGGGCTTCACTTCTAGTTTCCCAGTTGAAATGGGACACCAACCGGGGATTTGGCACCACCTAGTGGCCAGGGAAAGAAAACCCGTCAGTTAAGTTTTTGAATGGCTCTGGATCCAAGTCCTGAAAAAAAGCTTAAACACAGATGAAAATAATGCAGAGAGAACAGCAGACCCAGCGAGCCTCGCCACCATATTCACAACAATGAGCACTCCCCTGTGGTGGGCATTTTTGTGGGGAGGGCGCTGCTGCTCCTATTCAGCCAATTCTTCCTTTTCTAGACTCTTTTTAGTTTTATATTTGTTTGGTTATAAATAAATATAGACCAGTTTCTGTGCTTCACAAGTGCTGAGATTGATGGCATATGCCACCATGCCCCATCTGTCCCATCCTCTTAAAGAATTTATGAGTAGTATTTGCTCTGTCTTCTCAGGATGTTTTGGGCCATCTGACATGCACGAGCAGACATGCAGATAAGCAGGCACCCACACACCACCCAGTCCTTAACTTTGTATCAGCTTTGCTCTTGATAGGAGAAACCCCCAGGTCAGCGCACACAACCATGGTAGCTAGGGAGAGATGCAGTCAACAGGCTTGCCCATGGGCACCTGATCCTCTGGTCTCCCCGGACCATCTGCTGAGACTGAGCCAACAGCTAAGGACCATAACCTTGCTTTTCAAGTGTTCCAGGCAGAGGTGGTACCTGGCTGTGGGAATGAGGTCCAATAGGGATGGAAATGGGTCCTACTGCCAGAATCATATGTACCCACAAACTCACACATCAGTAGTTTGAGTCTTCTGTGGACATGGTGCAGGGATTTTTACACAGCTCCTTTGTGTAAAAGGGGGTATCTATGCCATCTGACTGGGAACCAGGCAAAAGAGAGTCTTAAGAGACTAGCTAGGTGTACAGTTTCCAAGAACTGCAGTAGAGGAGGAATGGCAGAGCCCAGCATTGCGTACTGTGGTATGTGGGGTACAGAAGCCACAGACATAGAATACACACCTCACAGAAGTTTATTTCCCTGGCAGTCATACTTTGGGCTCCAGAGAATGATAAAGATCACATGAAGCAAGGTTTTACCAAGGCCTGGGGGCAGGAGTGATGGCATGTTGCCAGAAGGTGATGAAAGTCCCCTGCAAACGGGAAGTCCCATGCATCACTTCAAGGAAATAGAGTGTGATTCTAGGGATTTCTGTGAAAATGTGTTCACTCTCACTATTAGTGTCGGAAGACAGCACAACTCATTCAAAGAATTCAAGGAACTGATTGTAGGTCTTAACCAGGAGCATTTTCCTGTATAGGAAGCTGTCATCTTTAGGCTCTATTCAGGAACTCTTTCCCTGGGGAGTCTTAAAGAAATGTGGAGCCCCTCCTGAGAGGGTGCCCACGACAAAACCAAAGTGCTGTTTCCCCAAAGTCAACGTGGGGAGCCAATGTGTTTATTGGCCTTTCTTACAGAGATGGGGGAGGCATTGCTGGCAGGAGCATGCGTGACAGCAGCCACACAGCACTGAAAAGACTTGCCCCAACATGCATGATGACTCCCTACAGTTTGAATAGATGGGGTCTACTGACTTCCATTAAGCTCCCACATACTCCTCTAATGCCACCTGAGATGGAAAGGCTACAGACAATTAGAACAGAGCTGTATACAAATAGCTTGGAACATGGGAGGAGTGGCTTTTTCCCCATCCCTTCCTTCTACAATCCATAGACTGCCAACAGTCTACAAGCCCCATCGTGGGGCGGGGGTACCTGGGCAATTGATCACATCTGTTCTGATGATGATGATCGCTGGAGTGTTCAACAACAAGACAAAAAGCAGGAATTATCTTTTAGCTTTTTCTTCTCATCAAAAATAACCCTCTTGAAATGTAACAAGAAAATGAGGGAAAGGAAATTTACAACTTGGGGAGCTGTTTGACTGCAAGATGTCCCCTGGGACAGGGTGGAGGCATTGACTCTGCGGCTGAGTGTGGAATCGGTAGAGAATGCCCTTCCCGGGACTGAATGGGATGATTGAGGCACATTTTCCGTCTGTGATGTCTCCGATGCTGTGAGAACAGTTCTCACTGGCCCCTTACCAGTCCCAAACCCATGTTTAGGTGACAGTTTTCTTTCACATGGAAAAATCCCAGTGAGTAGAGGAATCCCACCATGGGACCCTGTACACCTCATGACTGTCAGCTGCATTTCCTAGTCTGTGTCCCTAAGGAATTTATCCTAAATATGAGCATTGATATCATAACTAGAATTTTCCCCAGCCATGGCCATGCAGTGTGAGTTGGAATCCTCATTCATCTGGTTCCTATCCGCTGATGTTATCAGTCCTATTGTTCAGAGAACAACAGAAATTTGCCTTTGTACAAGCAGCATGCTGTTGTCTGAGCACCTAGTTCTACATACAGGGTACAAATGAGATCTTAAGCCAGGTGTGGTGCATATCTGTAATCACAGCTCTTAGTGAGTCCAAAGCCAGACCAAGCTACACGAGACCCTGTAAAATAAAGCAGTGGGGGTCTGTGGAGACGGCTCAGTGAGCACCATGCTTGTCATGTAAGTAAAAGGGTAGAATTCAGACCCCCAGAACGCATATGAAGTCTGGTTCACTGTGGCAGTCCACCTGTAATACCAGCAATGGGAGGCAGAAACAGGAAATTCTCACAGTAAGCCGGAGTGTTGGAAATGGTGAGTTCTGGATTCAGTGGAAGAGCATGCCTCAGTCTACAAGGCAGAGAGCAATGGAGGAAGATGCCCAGTATCAATCTTGGTCTCTACACACATGCACTCCTCTACACACATTTGAGCACTCATACCCACATGCAAGAACACTACACACATATGCAAAAAACACAAAACAAAACTCGAGCAAAAAAAAAAAACAAAAAACAAAAAAACCCTGAAAACAATGAACTCAAGAAAGTCGCTCTTTTCCACCCTCTGTATATTTGTACAAAATGAGATTTAAAAAAACCCTTAAGGTAGGTGGAAGAAATATATATATGGGAGGGAACATAGGTTGACATATTGGTGATATCAAGGTTACAAAGGGATTGCTGAAGTTGTTAGGACCAACTTTTAGGATATTTATGAATATATGTCAAAGTCTATTTTTTTGTTTTAGAACTTTGCATCTTATTGTGTGTGTGTGTATTTGTGTGCTTTGTCTACATGTATGTATGTATGTATGTATGTATGTATGTATGTATGTGTAACACATGTCCTGGGTGACCACAGAGATCCTAAGAGAGTGTTACATCCCTTGGAACTGGAGGTAACAGGTGGTTGTGAGCCATTACGTGGATGCTAGGAGTCAAACCCAGGAACTCTGCAAGAGCAGACAGTGTTCTACACCACTGAGCCACTGCTCCAGCCCCTCCCTGTGTCGTCTTAACAGTGGGCTAGTGGTAGGTAGCACTGTGTGTGCACATATTAGTCAGTCAGCTTCAGTGTAATCCCTGCAACTTCGGATGCCTGTTCCCCTTTAAATGGGCTGGGGCCTCTGTGAGCATCTTCCCCTGTACTAAATGGTATGGACTATGCTGTGTGTATGGGGAAAGCAGGCACACTTAGGGTGGGATGGGGTATGGTGGGGAATGTAGGGTGGAATGATACAGACTGTGCCCTGTCTATGGGGGAGAGCAGACTCTGCAATGAAAGCCTGGCATTCACACAAACCAGACAGATGCATGAGGCTACACTGTATGAACCTGCATTGATGGATGGTAGCAAGCAATATCATCAAACCTTCTCCTTGTACAATATGGAAGCTGAACCCAGAGAGGCAGGTGCTCTTCAGGTAGGCTTCATTCTGGCCCAATCCCATACACATCTGACAATAGTCTCTGGTCTCATTACAAGACCCTTTAAGACTCAAATCAATACATCTTGTGCCAGTAACTCGTTGTATTGAAGAAACCAGTTTTAAAATATCAAGTTTATCCTCTTGCCTAGGAAGGGAGCAGAGGTTTGAAAATAATGGAGCTAGACTGCAGGGAATTTAGTGCCATGTGTTTTGGCTGTGGCTGACTTTGATGTCTCTAGCTGGCATTCCCTTGGCTTCTGTGACTGCAGCTGGTTATCAGAGGTCGTGGGAGACTGCATCTCATCACTCTTAGCAACTTTTCTTGTGGCTGTGATGTGATGCTTAACAAAAGCTACTGTTCTAGTTTTATTATGTGACTGTGATGAAATGCCCTGACTAAAAGAGAGGAAACGGCTTATTCCCGCTTATAGGTCATAACCCAGCACTGAGACAAGTCAGGGCAGTCACTCAAGGAGGAACTTGAAGCAAAAACCATGATAGAACACTGCTTGCTGGCTCACTCAAGCTCATCCTTGTATAGCTCAGGATCACCTGCCTAGGGGATGGTACTGCTCACAGTGGGCTGGGCTCGTCTATATCAATTAACAAAAGAATTCCCATCCCCTAAGACGTGTCCAAAGGCCCATCTGATCTAGACAGTGCCTCAACTGAGACTCAGATAACTCTAGACTGTGTCAGGTTATCAGTTGAAGTAGGACATCTGCTTAAAAGAAGGGTTTACTTTGGCTCACAATTTGAGTTATAGTCCATCGTGGCAGGGAAGTCAAGGTGTCAGGAGTGTGAGGCAGCTGGTCCCATTGCATCTTCAGTTGGGAAGCACAGAGGGATAAATGTGGGTGCTCAACCATTCTTCTTTCTATTTAAACCAGGATCCCAGCGCATGGAAGAGGGCCACCCACACTTAGGGTGGGTCTTCCCAAGTTATAACTTAATCCAGAAACTCCTTACAGTTTTTCCCAGAGGATGGTTTTCTAGGTGTTTCTAGATCCTGTCAAGTTGACAGTTGACATTGGTCATCAGAGACTCTTAAGTTGCCAAAGTCGAGAAGTCTCAGCGTTGAGGGTATGAGAGAGCTTCTGAATCGTGTCTAGGGAGGACAGAGGCTGGGTGTAACAGTGGCTCTTATTCGGTAGTGATGGATAGCTGCTGAGGAGCAATCCCCAATGCATTGAGATCTTTATACTGCTGCCTTGAGAGACAGCAGTTAAGCGTGTATTGTTTTTGCAGAGGACCCAGGTTCAATTCCCAGCATACACATGGCCCCTTACAACTGTCTGTAGCTCTAGTTCCAGTAGTGTAAATAGGTTGCAGGCAACACACACACACACACACACACACACACACACACACACACACACACACACACACAATAAAATCAAATAAAAAAATTATCTCTCACCTGCAGTTCATCCACATAACAAACACAGCGCAGGTTCAAGGGTCAGAAAAAAACACAGGGCATGATGCCATGTGAGGACTGTGACTGGGAGCCAGGTATCCACAAGCCAGCCTTCGTAAGCAGTGTTTAGAAGATCAGCAAAACCAAGAAAAGATTCTGTTTCCAGGAGAGTAAGGCCCTGCCAACACCTTGACTTGGGACTTCTAGTCTCTAAAATTGTGAGACACTAAATACATTGTCTGAAGCAGTTTATGTTAATGATATTTGGGCAGTCTAGGGAATGATTTTTGGAAAGAACTTTTAATTTAGCAAAGTGTTATAAACTCTTTCAAGAACAAGATTAAGTGAAGTTAAGATCCTCTTAGATCTAATGAACTATTATTACTCATAGAAAATTTTTTGGACCAAAGTGAAACCTACTGCCTGCCAAATGCATTGATTGGATTTTCAGATGAAGTTTCTAAAAACAGATAAAGATAGGAAAGCTATTCTTACAGACCTAAATCTTTAAAATAATAGTGTTTACACACACGGTTTTCTGGATAGACTGGGAAAGTACCATTTGCTTCCTAAATAGGAGGCATTCTCTTTTAAAATACCCAGGATGTCTTTAAACAGTAATTAGGCTGATGGTTTAAGATTATTACAAATAACAGTGGGCAGATATAAATGCATTCATTGACTGTTTACTTCATCTAGAGAAAAGAAAAGGAGGGAGAGCCGGTCGGTGTTTGGATTCTAATGTCTAGGACTATCAATTAAGATCTTTCTAAATGCCAATCTCAAGGAGAAATATTAGCTATTAAGAGTACCCATAGGCTGGCATGGTGGAGCCAGTGTTTGTTGCCTTTATCCCCAGCACTAGGAAGGCAGAGGCAGATGGGTCTCTGAGTTCTAGACTAACCTGGTCTATGTGGTGCTGGCTAGTTTTCCTCCTTTCTCTGCTTTATTGTCTGGACCCCCACTCTATGGGAAGGTGCCACTCACACTCAGGGTGGATCTTCTCTTCTCTAGACACACCCAAAGGTGTGCCTTCCTCATCATCCCTCAGGAGTTCCTCAAGCTAATCAAGCCAACAATCGGGATTGTCCCTTTATGACAGCATAATCTCTGCAAGGCACAGTCCTGTTGTAGCATACCCCCAGTCTCTCTAGGCTCCTCCTGCCTCAGCTTTCCAGGTGCTGTGAGTGTTGACATAGCAGGCTTGCACCCTCACCATTCTTGTTAAGGTCAACTATGTTCCTTTGTATGGGCAGACCTGTGTATGGGCATCCCTCCACATTGGGCCTTCATTTGCATACACAGTATCTGTTGAGTGTTGCTGTTGCTGGTTTTCAAGATCTGATCATTCATTTGTTACTCTTTCTTTTCTTTTCCTTTTTTTTTTTTTTTTTTTTTTTTTTTTTTTTTTTTTTTTGGTTTTTCGAGACAAGGTTTCTCTGTGTAGCTTTGGAGCCTGTCCTGGAACTCCCTCTGTAGACCAGGCTGGCCTCGAACTCACAGAAGTCTGCCTGCCTCTGCCTCCCAAGTGCTGGGATTAAAGCCACCAACACTCGGCTCATTTGTTACTCTTAAAGTCTTACTTTTGACCGACTCAGACAAGGGGAAACTCCCAGCAAGGACAGCCTATGTTCTTGGCAATCTGTTTTTGGCATTTTTCTTGTGCTTCCTTCATTCTTTTGACCAAAAGTTTAGCATATTTTGCAGCCTTCTCTTTACTTTTCTCAGTGCATTGTTTCCTCAGAGCAATGGGTTCGTGTTTGTGTTGCAGGACATGTGGAGTAACAAGAAACTGAATCTTGTGTGCTTTGGTTTTAAGCTTCCTTCCTTCTTTGTTTAAGGGCTCTCTGATAACTTGTTTTCCAGTGGCCTTGTCAGAGGAGCAGCAGGTGGCAATTGAAGTTCAGGTGTCAGCCCTCCAGGAGGAAACTCCCTGATGGGTGAATCTCAGATAGGCAAGGCTCCCAGACCACAGTCCCAGAAATGTCTTTCACTTCTGCTGTGCCTTTACATGTTTGATGTTGCCATCTTTCTCTGATATCTGGCATGGTATGAATGAATGTGCGGAGGTCCCCACTGCCTGTAATACAGTGTGTTTATCTCATCGAAACATCCCATTCTACTGCCATTCTTACCTGTGGATTATTATAAAGATGATTCCTTCCTAAGATGTAATGTCTGATAATATAATAATGATAAAGTAGAGTTTTGATGATTTATACAAACAAGAAAGTGTCCGAAAGCTAGAACACATGAGTTTCTATTGAGGATCCATATAGACTGTGGCTGCTCCTCTGACATGACCACTAGCAGTTATTGGTGGACATCATCTTCTTCAGAGAGATGGAAAAGCTTTCAGACAGCTAGCTCTTTGTGGTTCCAACCAAAGAGATATAGTAGCATTTGTCAGTCCAGGATGCCATTTTCGCCTTTTCTTCTTTTTTCTACAATAATCAAGTTGAGAACACTCAGATTGGCATCCACAATGCATCTTTGAGAAGACATGTGCTTCCCCTCTCCAGTTCTCCTTGGTCTATAGCAAGAATGCACCTTACTGAAGAGCAGGCATACTCTGCCAGGGTCAAGACCCCTTACTTCATGTGAAAACCTTGTCATTCCCACCACTGACTGAACCTCATAACCCTTCCATTCTTCACTCAGAGCATCAGTAGCTGCTTCTCATGGAAATGATGAAGATTTTGGTCATCACTCACTTCAGTGAGTTTCTGACAGCTGGTAGCTTGAAGGGAGCTACTCAGCTTCGTCATGACACAGCCGATGGCCTAGGAGGTGCCATGAAAACACTGTTGTGTGTTTCTGAAAGCCTGGCTAGCTGAACTCTAAGTGACTCTGGGACATTTCACTCTTAGTTCTGCAGCAAGGTTATTTTGTTTTCTGATTTTTCAAGATAGGGTTTCTCTGTCCTGGCTGACCTGAAACTCACTTTGTAGACCATGCTGACCTTGAAGTCACAGAGATCTGCCTGCCTCTGCCTCCTGGATGATGGGATTCAATTCATATGTCACCACCATCTTGCTATGCAGCAAGCTCTTAGTCTAAAGTTGCCATCTAGATGTGATGCCTTCAGCTGGGCGTGGTGGCACACATCTTTAATCCCAGCACTCTGGAGGAAGAGGCAGGGGGATCTCTTGAGTATGAGGCCATCCTAGTCTGTAAAGCCAGCTCCAGGACAGCCAGTGCTGCATAGTAAGACCCTGTTTTGAAAAATGAATAAATAGCTACCCTCATCTATAGCCATACTACCCTGAATATGCCTGATCTAAAAAACAAAACAAAACAAAACAAAACAAAAAATAAATAGATGGAATGCCTTCATCCCTAAAAATTACTGTATCTCCTGCAGCTAAAAAGAGAAGTTAAGGGGAAATGCTAAACACTGCTAAAGCTTGAGATCTCTTGGGTGGATGTGATGAGGGTGGAGGCAGGAATCATGAGGGCACAGACCAACTAGCCTAGCCTAACCATTTGCTGCATTATGCCATTGTCCTTTGTGTATCAAATGGGACAAGATGGGTTCAGCGTTGTGCTTTAAGACCACTGTGGAGGGAGGCAGATATGGATTCCTGAGTATCCTGTCGGGGGCTGGCCCAGGTTTTTCCCTTCAAGGGAAAGAGCCCTGCTGGCCAGCACAGGTTATGGCAGAATGGTGGTATTTTGGCTCCATTTGACTCTTCTGGAATCTGCTTGCTTGTCCAGGCCATCCAGCAGAAGATGAGCACAGAATAAAGCAGGGGAAGGCCCCTGCTCCTCTCCAGTCAGGTCCTGATGGGGCTTGGCTGGTAGTGGCCTCCAGGTCCCCTATTCTTTTTGCTTGGCCTGGGATGGGGTACAGCAGACGCCCACCCATGGGCTGAGGTTCTCAGGAAGCTTACTGGACAATGCAGCTTGCATTTCCCTTTCCTTAATTACCCCATTACTCCTGCCTGACACTCCTGTGCCAGGCACAACTGCCCTTCCTGCTGTTTATGCCTTTCCCATATTTGTGCTCTAAGTGCCCCTCCTGCACAGTGCGTGGGAGGTGTGGAATTCCATGAGGTGTACTACCATCTCTCCACACTCAGCACTTCTACTCCACTAACCCGCAGTGGCCCCTGGACCAGCTCTGACAGTTACACACACACACACACACACACACACACACACACACACACACACACACACACACACACACGCAGGCACACTCACACACATTTACACAAATCTATGCACTCAAACATGCACACACACACACACACACATACAATACAAATGCAGTAATGCCATCAGATTTAATGCACTCCAAAATTTAGACACATAGATGTCTACGTAAACATACATCCATATATTCAAACACCCCCAAGCCCACTCACTCACACATATAATCACAGGCACATCCTTGAATGCACCCATATCTAGACACTTAAGCATGTTCATACATGTATACAAACATACATTCACACACTCAGACATGTCCCCACTCTCATACATTCACACAAACATACTTAAGCATACTCTCTGACATATGTGCAAACACAAACACTTCAAACACTTGCACACACACTCAGATACAGAACACAGAAATAACACTGTATTACCAACTATGGGGCATCCCTCAACCTGGGGGGGGCTATAAATCAACTTTCTCACTGTAGTATTCCACAGGGGACTTTCACACTCCTGTCACCTACACTCCCCTTCTGTGCCTGTGTCCCAGTCTCTGCTCATGTGGAGCATCAGCCCAGGCTTTTTGCTGGGCCATGCCCCCATCACCTGTGTGCCTCCATTTCTCAACTGCCCAGCAGTCTGCTTCTGCTCTGCCCAGAACTCCTCTGAAGGAGTCCCCATCTGTGGTACCATCACCTTCCTCCAGTTCTTGAGAGGGCTTGGAGTTGGTCAACTCCAGACACTTTGGCCAAGCCACACAGGATTTGACTCATCTGCCACATTTGGTGCAGTTGCTCCATTGTACTTCGTGACATTTCAGGTACCCACTCAAGTCTGGGGTCTCACTGCCTAGTCACTCCTTCGTCTCATGTGTGACTTTTCCTCTTCTCCTCAAACTCATTAGGGGCTTGGCCCATCCCTTTTCCTTCAAAGACCTCTGGGCCAGTGAACTCCATCTTTGAACCCCAGAGGATCCCATTGGTCCAATCTGATGTCACATTATCACCCCACTCTCGTAGGCATCCCATAAGGGATGCATTTGATATGCGACAGGTGTTGATAGTGAACTCTTTGGGATATGCCTCCCAAGTCTTTCTGGATATATGTGAAATAATGTGTAGATGTCCTGTGTAGTCCTTTGTTAATCTCAGGTCATGTGCTATCTGTGAAAAGGCTAAGTGTACTAAATCATTTATCTATCTGTTATCCCTTTTATCTCCGGGCTCCCCTCCAGCAGACACTGTCTTTGCCTTACTCCAGAACCTGAGATAGAGCAGGCTTGGGACATGCCTGTTTGAGTGAGTGTCATGCTGTGCAAAGTGGGTGTCTGGAGCTGATCTGAGTCCCAGCACCCTGGTCCTTTTTCTCCTGGGAGACAGTAGTATCATCTGTTTCTTGAGGGTACAAGCTGAGAGATAAAAAGCAGCTATGACCCTTGGCTGCAACTTAGAGCTTCCTTTATAGTCTTTGTCCACTGTGTGGCCTGATGGCATTTTGATTTATGCTTTCCTATTGATGAGTGGGCCATATTCATGGCTATAACTGTGTTACACTTGGGGCCACCAGAAGTTTCAGCTTGGGTAGGCACATTCCCAAATAACTTTCAAAGGACCAGTGAAACTTGTTAGGTACCAAGAGAAGGTTGGGTACCATGGAGAGGAACATAGCCATGGGAGCTAAAGGGTAGACAGATCTCTGGAGAAGTGAGTCACCAAGTCTTGGTGGCAGGGCTGGAGCAGTGTTTGGTTTCCAGGGGGAAATCAGGAGCCTGAGACCAGGTTAGCTGCATTTGCTTGCCTGATGATAGCAACCATGGGCTTAGGATGGTGGGTGAATCCCACAGGGATCTAAAGAAAAGTTTGTTATCTGTAAACTGAAGATACTATGACCAATTGTGGATTCCCTCAAGACAGTGCTTTGGCTTTGATTTGGGGATATTTTTGTCTCATTATATACTCCAAGATAGCCTCAAATACATAATCCTCCTGTCTTAGTTCCAACAGTTGGGACAATAGGAAGTGTATCGTCATACCCAAATGAGATGTATGTCTGTGGGAGCAAGCTTGCTAATGGAAGTATCTTTTCAATGATTAGCTCAATCAATGACAACCAGGGTGAGTAGGCCATTGACTAGCAGCTATGATTTGAGCCTAAGGCAGTTACGTTTAGTAATTCAACCTTCTTTCCCCCAAATTCATAACCTACCAAAGCTTTAATTGTTCCTATCTCCTCTTTTTTCCCCCAAGGGGACTGATGAACTCTCCACTTGGCTGGAGCCCACAACCACCCACATCTTGACCCTGTAAGGTCTTTCCTTGTATACCATCCCAGGCACGAAACTTGACCACGTGGTGTGTTTTCACAGCTCCAATTTTCCAGTTTCCACGCCAAGATGAACTAACAAAGCTTCCAAAACACTTCGCAGAGGCAGCAGCCATACAATGCTGCACCTACAGACTTCTGGGGGACCGGATGCATACTGAGGTGCCGTTAAGGGGGAGGGGGCTGGAAACCTCAGCGTCTGCAGTGGCATTAACACCTCCTCAAGACGCCTCCTGTGTGGGATCAGCTCAGAGTGATTGCTTCCTCTCCCCTCCTGGCATGGTGCACGACTCCAGCACAGCAATACCTCCTCTCAGAGTTTTTCCAGTTGATGTCACATTTCCTAAGACCTGCCATCATCCCCCAGCCTACTAGTGATCCAGTTCTCAAGCTCCATTAGGCAGAGATTTTATTTGATTTTGTGAGAAAAATTAAAAGCCTACGTATGAATTGCTGGCAAAGTTCCCAGAGGCCTGAGGTCTTTGGAGGCTTAAAAAAAAATGAAGGAATGTTGGAAAATTCATTCCTGTAGGTAGTTCCCCACCAACAGAGAGTATGAGTAACTGACTAGAGAAAAGAATGTTCAAATCCTTAGAAGGGATGAAGGATGCATTTGAATCTACTCTGCTCGTGCGTGCGTGCGTGCGTGCGTGTGTGTGTGTGTGTGTGTGTGTGTGTGTGTGTGTGTGTGTGTGTATGTGTGCATGTGTATACAGGCATATATGCATGTATATACTTGTGCATGTGGAGGCCAGGGGAAAGCATCAGTTGTCATTCCTGGAGTGTCATTCATTTTTTTTTTATTTTTTATTTTTTTAGATAGTCTCCCATTAGCTAGGAACTCATCAAGTAGACTAAGCTGGGGGCCGGTGGGCAGGAAGGATCTGTGTCTGCATCTCACTGCTAGGGATACAAGCATATCCCATTCTCCACTTAAAAAAAAAGTTCTGGAAATGGAACTCAGCTTCCTTGACCACCAAAGAAGGGGGGGGGAGTAGATTGGATGGAGTTTGAAAATTCTTCTAACTCAAGGCAAGCACTTTGCTAACAGTTGTCTTCCCAGGCATGGACCTAGGCTTCTTATTAGCTAAGGGTAGTTGTGAAGATCAGGAATACCATGCACAAATGTATGTGTTCTATTTTGTATAAAGCATCTGGCAAAGGGGTCAGATGGAGATAAGTTTTTCTCAGACAGGGCAGACATTTTTGTGACCTGTACCAGGGCCTGAGAGCCTGTGGTGCCTGGAATGAGAGCAGTGGCCAAGGATTGTATGATAGGGACACAGAGACTAGTAAAATGTAGGTCCTGTCCTGGAGGAAACAGCCGTCTAAAGGGGAAGAAGGAGTAACACACAGAGTGCTCTCTGTGTAGTCTTTCCACAAGCTCAGTCTTACTTGATGAAACTAAAAATTCACTGAGGGTTTATCCTGGAAAACACCATCTTAGATGCCTATATAATCTCAAAACTACTCCCATGTGTTGACGTCAGGCCTATCATAAGGGAACAGAATTAGGGGAACATCCAGAGGTGGATGAACTAGCATGAGGGTGTTGTGACTCCATCCCATTCTTCTTGGAGGCCAATGCTCAGTGACACTTTTATTTTCCACACTGCTTTTCGAAGTGTTGTGCAGTTTTTTTTTTTTTTTTTCAAATGAGAACAGTGTCTTTTTGTGAAGTGGTGAAATAGAGGTGAGAAAATATCTTGAACATTAAAAAGTATTGCAAAGATGGCATGCGCAATAGCATTGTCACACGACATGATTGCCGCCTGTCATTTGGGTGCAATGTGTCCTAGAATTGCATTTCTGGTTTGTACCAGGACAGACATGGTTATTGATGAGAAAGAAAAGGATTTATTTGGTGAGTCTCCAAGCAAAGGAGACCCCAGAGCACTTGATGAGCGTCCATGCCTCAGCCAGAGTTTTCTTTTATAAAAAGGTGCTACTCACCTGTTGATGGCTGTCTAGGCAGACTCCAACTCCTTATTGTTATGAAAAGAACAGTGATAAACATGGATGCACGTGTACCTCTTTAGAAGGTTGTAAAGTTCTTTAGGTAGATGTCCAGGAGTAGGAGAATTGGGTCATACAGTAGTTGTGTATTTTGTTTCCTTGAGAAGTCTCCACACTCATCTCAATAGTGGCTGCACCTAGTTTACATTATCATAATGTCTAAGAATTCCTCTTGACTTTGTCACTTGTGTTCTTGATTGTAGCCACTCTGTCTGGAGTGGTACATACATGTATACAATATAATATTTTTCATCTGTAAAGGAAAATGAAACTATGAACTGTACAGAAAAAAATTGTATAGAACTGAAAAACATTCTATTAAATGAGGTGCCCAGACTGAGAAAGACACATTCTGTGTGTTCTCTCTCATACAAGGATCCTACTTCATTAACCGTGCATGGGAGGAAATATGGGTAAAGACTAGGAAATTGGAAAGGAGCCAATGAGACTAGAAAAAAGAGGCTAAGGTGAAGGGTAGGGAAGACAACAGAACAATGTGCAAGCTGGGAGACTGGTGGCAAAAGAGTATAGCTGAGAATGGGAGGGCAAGAGATAAAGGAGGGGCAAGGGAAGGGGAAAGTCATCTAAGATAAATGTGTACAAGAATCCCATGTGGAAATTTGTTGCCTTTTAATGTTTAACTAAACAAATGTCAAAAGGAAAACAAAACAAAGAAGTGCCACTGACCAGTGGTTTGAGAGTCTTGATCTTAACAGTCAAGTAGACGTTGCTGCATCTCGCATGTCTTCTACAGGACAAAATCTCCAGAGTGGGGATGGCCTTGGACTTAGGATTGTAGGAGGGAAGAATCTGGTGTAGACTGTCAACTTCTGCTCTCTGGAAAGGGATCTAGGCACTCTTATAGGAATTCATGATAATCTGGCTGGGCTGTGCTAATCCCAGCACTCGGGAGGCAAAGGCAGGCAGATCTCTGTAAGTTCCTGGCCAGCCTGGTCTCCAGAGGGAGTCCCAGGACAGGCTCCAAAGCTACATGGAGAAACTCTGTCTCAAAAACCAAAAAGGAAAAAAATAATTTTATGAAAATCTTCACCTGTAATAAACCACCAATGCTAACGTATTTTAGAATGTCTGTTGCTTGACCCTTTCCCTCCCTTGATTGGGGTGCAATGGGTCTCTCTATGCCTCTTGCTTTCACATTTGCTTTCACAATTGCCACAGAGAGGAAATAAGATAGGAGACTCAACTTCTAGTGTGTTTTGGAACACCCAGTATACAATGTAAAAGTGAACAGCAGAGATCAATGGCTGGTTAACAGCCACCAGAGATTGTGAGGAAGGAGAAGCTAGCAGATAAGGCAGCGTCTTGGGTAGGATTATGGGTGGTAGAACAAAGAACGATGTGGGGGAGGAGGTTGTTCCAACATAACTGTGCAGTAAGGCTGGGGAGCTGCCAGGCTGGCCTGGGGAAAGGACTTCCTTCCCTCATTGGTGGTCCTGGGATAGGGAAGCCACTCGGGGAAAGTGAGCATTTTTAATGGGAAGGAAGATGAAGGCAGGGATAATGAGTTCACTAGACCCAAGATAAATGATAAATGGGTGTTTTATTGGGGAACAACTTACACAGATAATAATAAAGAACTGCTGCAGCCTTTCTCTGCCCATCTGATCTGATCCACAACCCAAGAGAGAGAAAGTGAACAAGCTAGAGACCGCCCCACTCTTCCCTGCCTTCTGGTTCTGTCCCTGCACCTGAAGCCATGCCCAAAGGGGTATGGCCACTAACAAATACACTAGCAAGGTTATAAAAGCACAGAGAACCCACTTAGAATTTGGAGTATGAGTTAGTAATGAAATTAGCATTCTGCTTAGCTAATTTCTGTTTAGCTATGTGAAGTGGTTATTTTGCTCTTGTCTGAGGTTAATAGTGCCATCATAGGTCCCATTTGTGGGTCAGCTGTGGATTCTGTTGTTGACAGATAGGTCTCTGACCTCATCACAGAGAGCCCTGGTTCCTCCTCTTGTGTGTGTCTGTCTATCTAGCATGTGGCCTGGTATATCCATCTTCAGGTACTTCTTAAAGCTTCATTTTCCTGAACTGGATCCTAACATGCTAGGAATGTCCCTTAATTTGAACTCAGCCTTATTATGGTACTGTGTGAAAGTTTTGACTTGATAATTAGTGAAAGTCACCTTCGTTTTGACTCCTGCTTTAGTACTCAGCAAGTTATACCAGTGCTTTATTTATATCCAATGCTTTATTATATAGTGGGTTCATATTACATGATTTGACCCAATTATAGGCTAATTCATTTTGAGTACATTAAAGCAGGCTGGGCTTAGCTGTAATGGTTAACAAATTAGGCACAATAAAAACATTTCAGCTTGCTATGTCTTCAACTGACGATGGACTTGTAGGACTGCAATCACACCCCAAGTTGAGGAGAACTGGTGCTTCACTGAAGAAACATGAAAAAGCTACTTATGGTGACACAGGGAGTGTTCTGCAGGTATGAATATTGTCTTCTCCACATTCAGTCAGAATGTGACAGTGATGAGAAGTGAGTCCTTGAAGTGATTAGGCTAGAAGGGAGCTCCATGGTCAGTGCTATAAAGGCTCTTATTAAAGACCCTTTTGCCAGGAGAAACAGGTACATTGTTATGGAGAAACATGGGTGAGACTGGAGTGCAAGAACTAAATGGGGAAGAGGATGCAAGAGAGGGGTAAATGAGGGAATTATGTGGAGGGACAACCTTAATGGCCATTTGAAGGGCCATAGGGAAACCTGCCTCTGTAGAAGCTTCTGACAATATATGCATCTATGGAAGGAATTTAAATGGGATATTCAAATAATGGGAGACAGTGCCCCAACTAGACATCTTCTGCCACCAAGTGAAACCTCCAGTGCCAGGAATGGGTTATATCTTGTTGAGTTGTTGGCCAAAGGGCTCCACAGAAACCCCCAAATATCTCAGGTGATTGCTGAAGCTGTTAGTTGCTCTCCACAAACTGACAGTAAGACCCTATTTGTGAAGATAATACATATCCCACTGAACACAGAAAAGTTGATGTGGTGCCTATCTAGAGCCTTCACCTCTACTGATAAGTGTTCATGACACTGGAAGGTACTCTACATGCTACCAGAGGAGAAAGATAATCATCAACTCCGTTATAAAACCTGGGACTACAACAATGACCTTCCTGTGAGAGATGCTATTTGCAATAGTGGTACCCATGTTGTGGAAGTAACCAACTACTCTCTGATAGGCTTTAAAGCCCACTCCACAAGTTGCATCCCATGCCTGATACTGCTTTTGTGGCCAAGAACCTGAGACTCGATAGGCCATGGGCCTAGGGGGAAACGTAATATTGTTCTAAAGCAGCAGCTCTTAACCTGTGGGTCACAACCTTCTTGGGGGTTGCAGATCAGACATTTGCATTATGACTCATAACAGCAAAATTACAGTTATAAAGTAGCAAGGAAATAACTATATGGTTGGGTAGGTTCATCAGAACATCAAGAATTGTATTAAAGGCCTACAGCCTTAGGAAGTTGAGAATCTCTGTATTCTAAAGGAATATAGCAATAAAATGACATTATACTATACCCATAGATCAGTGCCTCACTCATCTATTGCCATGTTAAGAAGTACACGGGGAACTAATACATAGACTCACAACTGGACAATGTGTAGAGTGAGAGACTTTGGAGTATTCAGTCCTAAATGGGGTGTTTTCATCAAATCCCTCCCTTCAGGGCTCAGGGATCTGTGTGGAAGAGGAGGCAGAAAGACTGTAAGAGCCAGAGGTGATGAATGACTCTAAGGAAATGGTGTCTTCCAAACTCAGCAAGGCTTATATGAACTCACAGAGACTGTGGCAGCATGCACAGGACCTACATAGGTTCAAGCCAGACTGGGTCTCAGTGATGAGAGGGGAAAGTGGACAAGGGCTCTTACCCCTAACAAAGAAGCAATATCCCATGGACACCTACTGGTAAAGGAAAAATTAGTTTTCGCCTATAGAATTTCACTGAGGTTATCAACCACACCTCAGGGCAGGCCCCATGCCCAGGAGTTGGCCAACACAAAATGATTTCAGTTGTATTCTTGTAGACATTCTGTCTCATATTGCTTTGTTTGCTCATTTTTTCATATTGTTTTGTTCACTTTTTTTTTTTTTGGTGGTGGTAGTCTTTTGCTTATATATTTTGATTTCTACTTTTGTGGGTTTTTTGTGTGTGGGTGTATGTTTCTTGTTTTTTAAAAATATGTTTAAAAGAAAATAAGACTGTGGAATTGTGTGGGTAGGGGCACGGGGAAGGTCTGGGAAGAGTTGGAGGGAGCATGATCAGAATATATTGATGAAAACAATTTTTTAAATTAAAAGTGCTGCTCTAAAAATTAAATAAAGACCCTCCCACCTTGGGCCCCCTCTGCTTTGTGAAGACAGCATTTGTTCCCCTCCAGAGTATGATTGTCCTGGCAGGAATAAAGATATTCTAAGCAGATACTTGAATCTTTTCAGTGATCACACTATTAAAGCACTAGACCCCAAGGAATGGGAGTTTTCTCAAGACTCTCATGCTGGGAGAAAAGTATGGGGCCCTGGTGCCAGCCAGAGGGGAGCTTGTCTCCCAGAAAGAGATTTAATTTGGTTCAGACCACTCTGCAGGAGAGATGGGCAGAGACAACTGCAGGTTAATGACACTTTTATTTAATGCACGTCTCCAGCCTTCTATTTAAACCCAAATATCCTGTCAGGAGCCCCAAGATGGACTGGGGCTGGGATTGTGTCACTGGAGCACTGTGTCCTCTCCCAGTGTGGCCACATTGAACAAATCTCCTTTCTCTGCCCTTCGCCGTCGTTTGTTTCCTTAATTGGGCTATTCAGAATGGATGGCTGAGCCCAGCTTCTTAGGGCTGCCAGGGGCCAGGCTCTGACCCTAACAGCTTCAGTAACAAGATGACCCAGTCCTCATCAGACACTGTATCTCCTGGCATCTTGACCTTGACCTTTCCAGCTTCCAGAACCATGTGAGAGAGAGGCTCTGTTCTTTGTCAATCTCCCAGTCTGTGGCGGTCTCTGATAGCAGCCCAAAGGATGGGGCTATGAGAACAGGGATAAGGCTGCTGCGGCTCTGGTTCCCAAGAGCTCACGTTTCAGTAAGTCACTATCTGCCTGCCATAAGTGGTCAAACAACAGAGCTTTTGGAGCAGGAGCATCTTTAAAAAGATAGGTTCACTTTCAGCATGGAGAGCTGGGCTAGCCAGCTGGACTGCAGCCGCTTCCCTGCTCTAACTCAAAGGCAAAGCTGGTTTCTATTTTGATCATGCTCAGAGATTCCAGGCACGCTGACTCTGACCTGTGCCTCCCACATTCTGGGCAATGTTCTCAAGTGAAGTCCTGGCAGAGACTGGAGGGGTTCACAGAGGTCTAGAATATCCGGGTCATCTAAGGACAATGGTGCTGGGTTCTGTCTGACTCATCACTTTTCTTGAAGAAAGTCCGTAACTGCTCATCCCCTTTTCTCTAGGTCTGCAGAGACTATGTAAATGTTCTTTGTCTAGAGAACAGAAGCTCAGACTTTTCGAAGCATTCAGCAAGCTAAGCCCCAAATAGGACAGTTGGTTAAAAGTACAAGAGAGCATGTCTTGGTCCATCCGGATGCTGTGACAGAGGATGAGGACAGTAGAATGGGAAGCTTGTAAACAACAGGGAAATGTAAAGGTCGAGGTCATTCCAATCCAGTCATGCTCGGCTGAGGACCTGCACTGTGGTTCAGTATTCTCATGTGATGAAAGAGAGAAGGTAGCTCTCTAAGCCTTTTTATAAAGGTCCTAGTTCACACAAGCCCCACTCTTATGATGTAACCATTTCCTGAGGCCCGGCTACTCAAGGATGGCACACTGGGAGTAAGAACTGCAATAGAAGGATTTTGGGAGGATCACAAAATTCAGTCCAATACTTGGGGAAATGAGTCAGGCTTATTGGACTCAGAGGGTTATTTGTGACAAGGGTTATGGGGACTCGTAGGCTGTATGTCTCCCCAGTGGGCGCCTGTTTGGAATCTGGTTTGTGATGAGTAAATTTCTTCCTTTCCCTCAGGGCTGGTGCCATCCACCCAACTGGGAGTTGTGATGCCTGGAGGGATATGCGCTAAGCTTGAGTCTTCCAACCATGTTCACCTCAGGGCATCCCTACTCTGGGACTTCCTGCCTCAAACAGGGAGGGTGCTGCCCTCGGGGGCTTGTCCCAGGGGACAGTGTTTTTTTTCCCAGGCCTGTGTGTGGTGGCTGGAAATGTTCCAGGGCTGGAGGAGACCCTGCCAGACCTGCATGTTGTTTGCAATGGCCCCGAGGAGGCTGAACTAATTGGCACAGTGGAATGCTGAAATCCACCACGCAGGTTCCTGGCCACCTCGAGGAAGGCACTGGGGGGCTCTGGAGTGGGTGCTTGCAGGGGACATGGGCTTGCTGTGCTCTCGGTTGGGCTGGTTTTCATTCAGCGCATGTGTGCTTTCCTTGGCCTGCCATCAAAACGCAGAGGTGGAAGAAAACCAATTTGTTAACTTCTCAGGAATAGAAGGCCAGCTGCAGGAAGACTCCAGAGGCAAAATCCCAGGCTAAGGACCTGAACTGTAGGTGACTGCTATGGTCTCATTATACCACCAGGAACCAGACATGAACACTTGCACTTTAAGTCCTGGCTAAGCCTCTCTTTCCAGGAAGCCCTCCTTATCGTCCTCAATTTTATTAGCAATACACTTTCCCCTGTGGGGTAGAGTGTGTTCTAAGGCCGTCTCTTGTGGTATTGTTCAGGGTTCTAATTCTTTAAAGGATGGTAAACAAATAATAGTTTTAGGTTCTCAGCATAATTAAGCAGAAAACATAGATTTCTCAGATACCCCACGGGTCTGCCTCCTGCCCCTCAAGCCTTTGTCTCTCATCACTCTCAGCATGCCACAGCAGGGGGTATGTTTGTCATAATACTTTAGCTACATTAAACAACACCATCCAGAATCCACAGCTTATACCAGCCCATCCATAGTGTTGCACATGCTTTCTCTGCCTGTGGACAAATGTGTGATGATATCACCCTCCAGAGGACCATAAAGAGGAGTGCCTGCTCCCAAATTCTCTGTGATTCCCCCTGCCCATCCTCATTCCCCCAACCATTTGGCAGCCACTGGTTTGTCACTGTGTCCATAGTTTTACATCTTCAGTGTCAGGTGCTTGAAACCATGCAGGACATATACATCCTCTTTCATCCATCCCAGCAATCTGCTTCAATTCTCCTCCTCCCCCTCTCTTTGTGGGGTACTAGGAACTGCAACCCTGTACTTTGCTATGCTAGGCAGAAACTTCACTGCTGACTTTTACCTCCATCCCTGTGTCTAGGTGTTCATGTAGGTAGAAGTTTTCAATTCCTCTGGGTAAAAGTTCAGAAACAGCAGTGCAGGCCCTGGTGGTGACAGTATGCTTAGTTGTATATGAACCTGCCAACGCATCTTCCAATGTGTCGATTTCATTTTGCTTTCCTATTGACAATGTGTGAGCATTCCCGCTGCTCTGTGTCCATGCCAGCATTATCCAGTGCTGTCAGTGTTCAAGGTTTGGCCATGCTGAGGGTGTGGAGGCACACCCTAATTGCTTACTTCACAGTGTTCCTGTTGTACGATGGTGAGGGTGTCTTCTTGTAGGTTTAGTTGCCACCCAAATCATTTCTCCACCCCAATGGCAGTGCTTTGCCAGGTGGTCTCTGAAGCCCAGGACCAGGTGTGCCTTCTTGCATGGTTCTCTTAGGAATATTGTATTAGATCCTTTTCTCATTGCTGTGACAAGATAACCTGTCGAGAAGCAACTTAGATGAGGAGGGTCTTATCTTGACTCAGGGTGGTGGTGCAGTCCATCATGATGGGGAAAAGTATGGCAGGGAGTATGGGGAAGCTGGTCACATGGCTTGAAGGATGATATTCAACTCAGTTCCTCTTTCATTCAGTCGGGGACCTCAGCCCATGGCATGGTGGTACCACATTTAGACAGGTATGGGTCCCTAGGTGATTCTAGATGCTATCACATTGACAATGTTAACCCTAAGGTAGGTGTGTGTGTGTGTATTATATTCTTTTCTAAAATCTTTGTCTGGGCACTTTGGAGCACTGGCTAGAAGACATTAAAATACTCCAGCCAGGTCATTTTAGCAACTCTTAAGGCAAGGAATCTGGCTGGAAAAACACAGTCACAGCCAAATAATTAAATATAGAGACTTGGAAATGCCACCTATGGTGGGCATGTTACCCAGGAATCAGGTGCAAACAATGACCAGGGGTCAGTTAGTTAATAGAGGGCTGGTTCCTGTGTCACTAACCCACACTTCTAGACTCCAGCCAAGGCCAGTCTGGCCTGGCGTCGTCCCTCACACCATTAACAGGGAGGTCTCTGAAACACTGGAACAGGCCCAGAGCAGAAACGTGTTGGGACACTTCCTCTGCACTTCAACAGGACAAACATCTATTCTGGGTTTGGGCTGTTTCCAAGTTGGGTTACACGATGGTAAACAATAGGGATTTTAGAGGGGAGGGGAATGAGTGAGATTTTTAACTGGGTACTTTGCAAAACACAATTAAAATGGTAATTGAAGAAGCGATTAAGTGGAATAGTTAGAGACGTGAAGAATTTCCCACCATGATCCTTGTTTATCCCTCGGATGTTTGGGAAGACATGCTGGGGCCATAATTTTGTCTAGTCATTTGTGTTTCCCATAGACTCTGAGGACTTTCTTTTATAGACTATCAATAATTGCCCATCTGACTCTGAGGGTAAAAATGGAAAGTAGAAAGTTCAAGAATCAATTAGCTGGCTTACATTTGCTGAGAAATTCAGGGCCGTGTTCAAGACTAAAATGTATAAAGTAAATCAACATAAGCTGAAGAAGTAAATTAACCCGGATGACAAAATGAGAGGAACAGCTCCCAAGCAGCCTCGTAAATTTCCTGCTTGATGCATTTCGAGTCTCCAATTTCTAATAAAATTCTCATGAGAACAGAGTGCTGCTTCATAAAAGCCCGGGAACTTGCCCCATGAGAACTGGCTGGTTTATAAGGGCACATGGGTTCAAGGCTGTGGTTTATTTATTAAAAATTTCTCAGTAAATATATCATAGTTGACTGGATACTGCCCCGAGATCATGGGGAGGCCATGTTTCATTCCTCCTGTCCCTAGTGAGGAAGGAAAACAAGAAAAAGCCCATCAGGAACTCTCTGACCCAAAAGAAACCATAGCCTTTTCGCTTTTTTGCTAAAGAAAGTTCTAGGCTCCTTTTGTTTATCTTTAGTCCAGAGACCTCAACCTCATGTGAGCTTCTCATCTGTCTGAGAAGAGTTTGGGTATTTTGGCTAAAGTGATGGGCAAGGAGGCCTTCCCGAGGCTGAGGGAAGCTGGGTTTGTCCTTGTCCTAGTCAGGCACAGGGCAGAAAGGGGATGCTGTGTGGGTACCGCAAGTGTGTCTGGTAGAGCAGGTGTGTTTATTCTCCCCCTTTCCTCCTCCTCCTCCTTTCCCCTCACCCTCCTCCCCTGACAGGGTCTCATGCAGTCCAGGCTGACCTAGAAATTGCTATTATAGTAGAGGATGACCTTGAAACTCTGATCCTCCTGTCTCCACCTAAATGCTTGGTTTATGCAGTCTTGTGGATTGAACATACTCTTTTGCGCATGCTAGGCAAGCACTCAACCAACAGCGCCATCTCTTCAGCCCTGGTGTGTGTTTACATGTCATTGTAAGCTGATGAACTCACAGCTCACACGCCTCTCCCAACAGACCTTCCTACCATCTGGGAGAGCAATGCTCACTTGCACTGTATTTTCAGTCTGGCCAAATACTTCACTAAAATGCCGAATGGAATCCTTCGTGGTCCTAAGACAAAGTCAGGGCTTGTTATTACCACCCCAGTTTAGAGGAAGGGAAATTTCACATAGAAAGGTTAAAATCCTTGCTGAAGTCACAGACCTTGGCAGGGTCAGAGCAGGATGGAGTCGGGCCAGCAAACCTCACTGTGATGCGCAGGGTCACAGGTCTAGATCTAGGGAGATGATGGCCCATGTGATAACTTGGAAACCTTACTCATTTTTGACTCCACTTACCCTAATTCTTTTTTTAGATAAACCAATGTTTAGAGGGGCCTGATTGAGACCAAAGGAAGGAAGATGCATAGAGGGACCTTCTCTGAGGACAGTGAGGCCCATCCATGTGTACACTAGCATGGTCTCCAACTTGTGTCAGGTGCATGGGTCATGCTAGCACCAAACATGTGGGTTTGTCTGGAGCTAAGTCTTCAGGAGTTGGGTCTGCATTCAGGTAGCTCCCCAAGTCTATTCTTGGGGTTCCATGCCTTACACTGGAGTTCACTCACCTGGCTTCCATGTTCTGCTCTGTCTCCAATTAGGAGATTACTATTGGAAGTAGAAAATCTCTCACATCAGTCTATGGAAAATGGATGTTAACATTTGAATATCTAATTATCTTCATGGACCTTTAGAGCCAGGCACCAACATGAGAGAGCTGACAATTTGCTGTGAAAATGCAAACTATCTGCTTAGTTTTTTGGCAAGACTCATGTGCCATCCACACGGTTGTTTCTGAGCATGAATGAAGAAACAGAATCTGTATCAACACCTCAAGCTTGCACTTCGGCGGGCCCAGGTCAGATGGAGCATCATTAAGAGGGGTTGCGCTGGGGAGGTGTGCTAGCGCCACCTAGTGGCCTATGTCGCCAGGCCAGTTCTCAGCTCAGAATCTGGGTTGCTGTACTGGCAACCATGGCATTTGAAAGGGTGTGAGAAGCTCCTAAAGCAAACCTGGGACTGAAACACACCCAAAGCCTACTTCAGCAGCTCATTGCAGAAAATGTCTTAATTAGGGCTGTAAGCAAGACCTTGCCTCTGGTGTGCTGAAGTATTAAGTAATTTCTTCTCCACAAGAATTGGTTTATTTGCAGCCTAGAATCAGGGCTCAGTGTTAATGTGAATTACACAGGAGATGGAGGCAGCTGGCTGCTTATTTCAAACCCAAGTCAAACTAAGCCAGACAATGCTTTCAGCTATCAATTATTAGAAATCTATAACTAAAATCCTGAATGTGTTCTAGGATGTACAGCGTTCAAGTGTGCCCATTTACTTCCTTTTACTAGGATCAATCAGTAGTCTCCATGACTATACAGTATCCTCTGACTGATAGAGAACCAAACAAATGCATTTAACCTCCAAATTCTTGCAACTGAGAGCGGAAGCTTGGACCTGAATAGCAGAAGGAGACGTTACCAACCACTTTGCCATGGCGGTGACCACAACCAAGCAAAGAAACTACAGTCAAACCCCTTCTCCCCATGTGCCCAGAAGGCCTCTGGCAGGAGGCAGGCCCTCCCATCCTGTTGGAGAGCTCGGCTACTTGCTTTATGGGGGCTTTTTATTAGTCTCCATGAGAACCTGCATGTCCTGAGAAGGGACTGCATCTTCATTTCCCAGGATCGTGAACAAAGCTTCCATCTTGGTGCCATGCGTGGTCCATCAAGTGTGGTGAGGTGTCTGTAAGTGTCCTTATGGCACTGGAACAAGGACTGTTAAGGAGTGTTGGAGGGACCGAGGGGGAGTTCGGTGGGGTGCAGACACACTGGCCCTGGGGGGCTGAGGCAGTGACTTGGGCTTCTAGTGTTTTTCTTCACAAGAGAGAGTAGCAGAGAACCCCGGGGCCTATTTCTTCACTAGTTGACCAAACTTCAGGCGTAAGAAAATTAAAAGGAAATCTCCTTATTTTATCCAATGATAGTTAAAAAAAAAAGAAAGCTAAAGAAGTGTCAATTAAAAGACAATGGCGTTGCCTCGTTTTCCTCATTTTGGTTTGAAGAGGGCCGTGCTAGGAACAGAGCCAACTGTTTATTCTGCTCTCATCCTCCTTTCCATCCCATTCCTTCCCCCACCCCAGCCTTGCCGATGTGTAAACAAACCAGAAGACCTGTCTCTGTTACAGCTGCTGGAAAGAACTGAGCTCCGCCAAGACCTGATTCCATGCGCCCTGGAAACCCTGACAGGGATGCTGTAATGAGGCTATATCCTTGTGGACTTTTCCACGGTGCCTTTCCATGGGCAATTTCCTCCTCTGAGTTGTTCGCTTGGGAGCTAGATTAGGGCTGTCACTTTCAGAGCAGGCCATGCTGCAGCATGGACAGGGAAGGCGCTGGCTTCAGTCACCATTGATGGGTTGGGGTACAGGAACTGGTCCCAGGGAAATTGTTTCATCTACTTCTTTTTTTTTTTTAAAGTTATTCTGTCTTTTTTAAAAAAAAACTATGGGTATGTGTATGCTTGTGTGTGACTGTGTGTACATGAATGTAGGAACTCTTAGAGGTCAGAAAAAAGTGTGGGACCCACCTTGGACTGATGTCATAGGTGATTGCGAGCCCTGTGACAAGGGTGCTTGAAATACAGGCCCTTTGAAAAAGTGTGATATTGACTGCTAAGCCATCTTTACAACCTCTCTTTCTTCCTTTCCCTCCCTCCTTCTCTCTTCCCACTTTCTTTTCCCTTCCCCCCTCTCTCATAAGTTGGACCGACTTTTAAAGTAAAGTCTACAAGCTTGTTCCCTAACTAGAACTAATAAATAAATTTAAAAAAAAGTAAAGTCTGGACTGAAGCCATGGCTCAGTGGTTAAGAGCACTGGCTGCTCTTCCCAAGGACCTGGGTTCAATTCTTAGCACCTACATGGCAATCTATAACCACCTGTAACTTAAGTTCCAGGGGATCCTACACCTTCTTTTGGCCTCTGTGGGCCCTGCATACACATGATGTGCTACAGACATACATGTAGGCAAAATGCCCATACATACACAATAATAAAATAATAAAAAATTGTTAGTGTAAAATCCTCTGTGGTGCTTAACTAACCCCAGCGTGGTCAGCAGATGGGCTTTTAGCTTGAAAAGCAACTCAGGAAAGAGCTCAAAAGGAGTCTTGCAATCCTATGCTTGACAGTGTTAAGACACTAGCCTCGGACCATTGTGTGTGTTCCACACTCCCGGGCTGTTGTCAAAGGTGCCGCTTCCCTGCACCATCCTTAGCTGGAGTTCTTTTCACTATAGTGAAAGATGGAGAAAAAGAGTGCAGAGGCGACACTGCTTCTCCCCGGGACTCCTTGGTAGTCTGCTAGTGGGAGGTCCTTGTCACCCTCTCTTAACTCAGACTTCTCGGACCACTTCCTAGACAATATGTGTGAGTACATCTCCATCCATGTTGGCCACCTACACTAACCCTTACTACGTCCCACCTACACTAACCTTAACTGCCTCATTAGCCAGATTGTGTCTTCCATCACTGCTTCCCTCAGATTTGATGGAGCCCTGAATGTTGACCTGACAGAATTCCAGACCAACCTGGTACCCTACCCTCGCATCCATTTCCCTCTGGCCACATATGCCCCTGTCATCTCTGCTGAGAAAGCCTACCATGAGCAGCTTACAGTAGCAGAGATCACCAATGCTTGCTTTGAGCCAGCCAACCAGATGGTGAAATGTGACCCTTGCCATGGTAAATACATGGCTTGCTGCCTGCTGTACTGTGGGGATGTGGTTCCCAAAGATGTCAATGCTGCCATTGCCACCATCAATACCAAGAGTCCCATCCAGTTTGTAGACTGGTGTCCCACTGGCTTCAAGGTTGGCATTAATTACCAGCCTCCCACTGTGGTACCTTGTGGAGACCTGGCCAAGGTCCAGAGAGCTGTGTGCATGCTGAGCAACACCACAGCCATCGGTGAGGCCTGGGCTCCCCTAGATCACAAGTTTGATCTGATGTATGCCAAGCGTGCCTTTGTGCACTGGTATGTGGGTGAGGGCATGGAGGAGGGGGAGTTCTCTGAGGCCCGTGAGGACATGGCTGCCCTAGAGAAGGATTATGAGGAAGTTGGGGCAGACAGTGCTGAAGGAGATGATGAGGGTGAAGAATATTAGCCCATGTGCTGCAATTTTACACTTCATTGTCTTGTGTTTGTCTTTGTATGTATATGACTGTCTTACACTATCAATAAAGGTGTTTCTATATTAAGTGGGAAAAAAAAAAGAGTGCAGGGGCCTGTATGAGGAGCTGATGAGTTCTATCTGGGGCCAAGAAATCCCAGAAACTTATCTGTTTGCCCTTCCAAGGCCTGTGAACAGTCCTGACTTCGGACAGCTGGCAAGCTGAGCCCAGCTAAAAAGAAGCTGCATACAGAATCAGCCAAGGTTAAAAACTGACAGTGTGCGACCCACACATATTAGTGGGTGAGCCCTCTGCCAGCTCTCTGGAACAGCAAGAGAATGTGTGTATTGAACCTTTTCAAAGTAATTTATAAAAGCAGATTCTTTTGGGGGGGCCATAGGAAGCCTATTTCTAGATTTCTGTATTCTGAGCCTTTGGTAATTTTGCATTAGCTCCTGCTTCTCATAGACATTTTATCATGGTGATTGCAGGGTCACTGGCAGGAGGAATGGCACATGGGTGAAGTGCAGCCATAGACCTGCTGTGGTAGTGTGGGTCTGTCCACACCTCCACTGAAGAAATGTGGCTTCCTCCTTATGGAAGTTGGGCTTGGTAAGGCCCAGAACCCCTTATGTTCAGTCTCTCTGGTACATGCCTGGTCTGGTGATGCTTCTGGACTTTAGAAGAGCCTATAGACGAACCAGGACCTCTAGTAATATATCATGCTGACTGAGACTGCTGAGACTGAGTGAGCAGTCTTGTGCTGCTCTGAGCTGCAGCTTGTGCTGCAGCCAAAGCTGACATGCCCATCTGTAGGGGAGTATGGCCAGGTAGTGTCAGGCCAAGCCGTCAGGTGAGCCTTTCTGTATGTGCTACGAGAGTTTAAAGAGGCCTCCCCAAATAGCTGCCTTCTAAGCATTCTTCGATTTGCAGAACATGTAAAATCCCCTTCTTACTGCACCTGTAACCTCAGCTTCTTGGGAGGCTGCAGCAGGAGAATGGCAAGTTCAAGGCCAGCATGGGCAGCCCATTGAGAACCCGCTTCAAAACGGGAAGTACAAAGAGGGCTGGAGACAAAGCTTGGTGGCAGAGCGTTTATCCAACAAGTGCAAGGTCCGAGGCTCAACTCCTAGAACCACCAAAAACAACAAGCAAGCAAACAAAAAACCCTACAAACAATTCCATTCTGATTTTCTCACATCCTAATTGAGGTGCCTGCAGTGAGTTGCGCTACCATGTCTAAAGGGCCATGGAAAGATACTGACCAGCATTTCAGAGTGTGACAGGGCTAGAAACAGGCTTCTATTTGTATATGCAGTGGGAGTGAGGATGGCTCTGGGAAGTAGAGACATACAGCATGGGTTCATAGTCACTTGGTTCAGAGGCCAAGGTTCAGTGTGAGAGAGACCTGAGGACATTCCTATGACCACTGTTCAGCCATCTTCAGTCTTCCTGCACCTAGAAGCTGCACTGGGTAGTGGGAGCTGATCTTACAGAGTATGTGGGATCTTGGTGTCCTCCAGCTTTTGCGTGGGTCCTTGGATGAGAGGGAGCAGGGTAGTCATTTTTATGGTTTCTTCCTGCCAGGTCTCTGTATGTTGGCTGTTGTTTGCCTTGGTAGCACAGCATATTGAGGGCCAACTGTTGCCAACAGCTGCTGCTCTGTCTCCCATCCTTCAGGTGGCAAAAGCAACCCAAACTCCTGACCCTCCTTGGCTTCAAAATCTCTGTCCTTACAACAGAGGTTTGTCACAAAGGTACCGGAACAGGGACAATTATCTGGACCAAAACCTAGAAGCTTTGTTCCTGGAGTTGTGCAGGGAACTTCCAAGTTGAATTCTACATAGGAAGAGGCTGCTGGGTGCCAGCCACAGCCATTCATCAGGCCAGGGATCATGAGGGGCAGACAGCAGAGGAAAATAGCCTTCCTAGGGAGCAAGTTACAGTAACATTTAACAGAAACCAACTCTAATTTCCTGCAGGCCTGCCGGCTTTAGACTGTCCTGCGTTTTTGAAAGGCAGGGCAGTCTGTAGTCTTCAGACACATGAGATGTCTCTTTTCCTAGAGAAGGCGAGGTAGACTTGAAAAACTAGAGACCAGGTAGTCGTAACAGCAGATGTAAATTCACGTGGACCATATTGGCTTTCTGGGTAATGGCTGACTCTGCTGGAGTTTGGATGGAACAGAGTGAGGCAGACGTAGCCCATAGGTCCAGCTCCACCATCTCATGATGTTAGTCAGGTTCAGGGACCACTCCAAGAAGCAGCAGAGGACTGTGGAGAAGGCACTGGATCTGAGTGTGGAGAACTGTAGAGCAGGATAAATCATGTAGGGTGGATGGAGATGAGGGGAGAATCCATGAGAGGCCTCAACTCTAGGCTTCACTGGTCCTCCCCACAGCTCATGTGTAGAAGGAAGAGAAGGCAATAGCGGGAGGAATGATGCTTGTGTTGAGCACAGCTGTACCCTCTCCTTTCTCCAAGCCTGATGATGGGCACAGACAAGATGGTGCAGGCTTGATTCTGCTTTTCCTAGTTGGGCTGCAGTCACGTAACATTGGGTTTCTAAGAGATTCCATGGCCAGCCCTATCTCTCTTCCTGGGCAGGAGTGAAGCCTACCTATCTCAGATCAGGTCTTGCCTACTGAAGACAAGACAGGGTATAAAGCTCATGCCATGGTGTAGACACGGTGTAGACATGGTGTAGAATGAGCATTGCTTGTTCTCTGGAAGGGCTACTGCTTGGGTTGTGATCTGGGAAGCAGTAACCTGATAGTCATTCAGTCACCATGAATGTTCTAAGGGAAGAGAGCAGCCTGGGTCTCTAGGAGCTGATGTGAAGCTGGCGGGATGGCCATAGTTTTCTCCCGCTGGGCAATACCATCTTACAGAGCACAGGGCAAGGCCACTTGGAGACCTTGTTAAGCAAAGCAAACGCAAGATCATGTGAAACTTAAGACACAAAAGTCCCCTTTCTTACAGATTACACAGTGGTGTTTGCTTCTTTGCCAGCCGCAGCTTCTCTTCCTTGAGCTGTCTTCCACAAATGAGACTTGCAGTGTCCACATGCAGAATAGCATTTTCCAGACCAAAGAGTCTGCTACCCTGCTGCCCTCTGACCATCAAACCCAATCACTCAAAAGGCCACTGAGCTGGATTTTCTAACCCTTACTGTTGCTCTTCTAACTTTCTGCCTAAGGGCTTTATTTGCAGTGAGATGCACTGAGAAAACCTTGCCCACTGTTGGGGTAATTCTGATAGGTCCTTAATTCACCCCTAGAGTGTCTTGGTGGTTTACATTAACCCTGAAGGAGGAGAATAGAGTCTGTCTTCCCTAGATCAGCCTTTGGGTCTTATAGATGGCAGCCAATCTTAGAGGGGATGGGAGGGGGCGGGGTGTCACTTGCTTCATGTACCATGGCCACAAACTGAATCTCTTCCTTGTTTGTGTAGCTGTGTGGCCCTGCTGACCAGCATTCAGTAGGCAGCAAAATAAGTATATAAATTCAGTGTGAGCTCACTGGTGCTCTCTGGTAAGTACACACACATTTTCCCATCCTGATGACTTCACTTGCAGAATGACATGAGGCCATTTGCGAAGGTCATACTAGGCTGAAGGCCTGGAGCAGAGAAGGTAAGCCTTACATAGTGCCCCTGGATCGGGATTCCTTAAATGAAAGAGAGTATGAATCATGGGGAAAGAGCTAGCTTTTCAGCTTGTCTGAGAAGTGAGAAGTTTGGAAAGAAAGAGCAAATTCTCTCCCTCTATTTCTCATTCCTGCTTTCCTCCCCTGTCCCCATCTCCTTCCTACTTTCCCAGTGATACAGGGCCTGTTCACTAGGATCCACTCAGAAGCTGCAGTTTGCAATGCCATTTATGAGGGATGGATAGTTCATCCTTCCTGTATTGTCCCAGGGACTGCCTGTGCTGGGTCTTGGTGTTAGAGCTCAAAGATGAGATGGCAACTTTAGGGGTGGGTAATGACAATGGGAGCTCCAAGTGTAGGAAGAGATCACCTACAAGAAGGAAAGTGACATGGAGTATAACCAGGTCAGGCCTGGAAAAACAGCCAAAGGCAGTGCTGGAGTTGATTCTATAGGAGAGATGGGGAGGAGGGTCTGTTAGGTAGTAGGAAGAGGTTGGGGTGAGCCTAGCTAGAACAGGAGCCTGACCCCATGGAAGCGCAGTGACTGTAATGCACCAATTTCACTGTTAACAAATCCCCTTACTTAACTTGCTTACTTCTGTACAGTAACACCCTTCTGCCACCCCTGATTGGCTTATGCGCTTGCAAGCACACTGCAGACACTGTACATCTCCCTAGCTATGCGATGCTGAGCCAAGCAGTACCACACTTCTTATTCAGGCTCCATGACCACCTCTGGACCTAGAGGTGTATGGAGAGGGTAAAACATGCACCTTACCACAAGCTTTTCTCTCTGATGGCTTATGATCGGGGATTCTTAACCAGTTGGGAGAATTCTGGGAAATGACAGATGCTTTAAGGGGAAGAGTTAGAAAGGAATCAAGCATCTGGGAAAGGATGTTTCCTTCCCTGTTGATGCTCTTGTTGTACATTGACTGGGAGAGGGAACAAAGTGTGGCGATGAAGGAAATGGGTTATAAAGCAAACAAAGACCCACTGGTTGGTTTGCAGGAATGGCATCCAAATGGTGGAGGAGGAAGGACCAGGAGTTCAATACCACCCTTGGCAACATAGTGAGATCGAGATTCTGTCTTAAAACAACCAGACTGGGGGCTGGAGAGATGTCTCAGAGGTCAAGAACACTGACTACTCATGCAGAGGACCCGGGCACCTCACAACTGTCTCTAACTCCAAGATCTGACACACTCACACAAACATACGTGCAGGCAAAACACCAATGCACATAAAATAAAAAAAATTAAAAAAAAACATGCAGATTGAACCAACCAAACAACCCCTGTGCCTAGATGTTACGTAGGTCCCACCAAAGGGATTTGAACTCAAAATGGTGTGCACATTTTCAGTTCTGTTGATTATGATCATAGTTCTCATTTATATTCATATCCAGAAAGAGTGTGCTCTAAAATAAG
Organism: Cricetulus griseus; assembly: GCF_003668045.3. Classification (NCBI taxonomy): domain Eukaryota; kingdom Metazoa; phylum Chordata; class Mammalia; order Rodentia; family Cricetidae; genus Cricetulus; species Cricetulus griseus. Next base: position 62,327,896 of record NW_023276807.1, on the reverse strand, counting down.
AGAATAAAAATAATATATCTAGAAAACACGTTGTATGTAAACATGTTGTATTTTAAAATTGTAGGTGTATTAAGTGTGTTTTTCCTGCATGTATGTCTGTGCACCATGTGTGTGCAGTGTCCACAAAGGCTAGAAGAGGGTATCATTTCCCCTGGGACTGGAGTTGCAGGTGGTCATGAGTTGTCATGGAATTGAACCTGGGTCCTCTGGAAGAGCATAACTTAATGCTGAACCATATCTCCAGCCCCAAAGCATTTTTTTTTTAAAAAAACAAGTGATTAACAACCATTCCGTATGAAGAACAGCTAATGATAAAGAATCCAGGATGAAATTGGACTCTTAGTCATACTTTTGCATTTCCTAGAATCTGCAGAACAGAGAGATGTGCCGGGGCTCATGCCCCTCAGAAAAGGCACTGAAAGCCCCTTTGCCTCGGGCCATTGCACTTGAATCTCTGCTGTGCATAAGTACCGTGTGTGACGTGGAGAGGAGATGTCAGACATCATCCAATCCTGTTCCCTCCTCTTTTCAGGTTTGTAGGTGGAGATGAGAAGCAGGAGGACACAGGTGTCAGCGTGGGACTTTCTCTTCCCATGATGCTCAACAGCCAGTTAGACGGTTGACCCATTCCATTCTTCCCATGATGCTGATGTGTGACCCGTTTTACCATGGCTAAGATCAGATGAAAAAGCTCACCTCCTGGTTCTTCCTGTCCCTGCAGCTACAGTCCCTCTGGATAGACTCAGACTTGGGGGTGGATGTGAAGCAGGGCTCTCTCAGGCTCATCATTGGCAATGACCTCTGTATACTGACGTCCTTTGCAGGCCCCCTCCACTCCTCACACTCTGAACTCTCTGGGGCTCGTCCAAGGAGGCCTGTACTGGGGCAGAAGTTTCTGCCTGGAATGGGACTAATGTTGGCCATGGTAACAGGAAAGGGCTTTGTGACTGCCTGAGGCAAATCAGGCTGCACAGGCCTGCTTTCTCTCAATGTTCCCAAGTGGGATGCCCGCAGAGCCACTGGGCTGCCTTTTTGGTAAGAGGGCGTGGTCCTTTCCATGGTGGCACTGAAGTACAGTGTTGTGCTTGCCTGTCCTTCCTCACCTTTCAGAGGCCCAACTGCATCCATCTCTTGAGCTTCAAGGTCAGCCTTGGGCCCATCCTTTGGGCTGTCTTCCTCCTGTGGAGCTGGTGGCTTCTGGGCAGTTGAATTGTCCTCATGCTCACTGGCAAAGGAGACAAAGCTTGAAGTTTCCAATGATTCCATCTCTGCTTTTGGAGCACCTGCATATGCAGAGCCTTTCTCCAAGGCCAAAGGGTCACAAGGAGAGGATGGGATGTCTTGCTGGGAAAACAGGGGCTTCCTCTGTAGATTACAGTGTTGATTCGACCCCAACACAGGGGGACAGGAGCAGCCAGGGCTGTTAACTCCAAGGGCTGCGTTGATCTTAGATACACTTCCTGTCTTGAGAGCAAGTTTCACCAACAGCCAGTGGTGATGGCTGTAGAAGGAGTACTCCCAGGATCTCTGGTCTCCCTGCCCCACCTCCGTTGTATTCTGCATTGGGCTGGAGGCCTTATCTAGACTGGTTAGCTCATAGCTTTCCTCTTGGCACCAGTTTGCGCTCTCTGGCCTCTCCCCTGCTGGAACCATGGCCCTGGGAGAAGGCTCTGATTCAGCTTTGTCATTCTCTATGGGGCCACAGCATTTCCTCAAGAAGTTCTGCTGGATGTCTGCGGATTTTGGATGTAGCAGGCTATAATAAATAACCAGTGAGACACTGCCTGAGAAAGAAAACAACAGAAAGGAGAGATGAGGTCATATTCTGGGACAGCCTATATCCTCCCAAGAGTGACAGTCTCAGTGGATTCTTTGAGTGGAATAATATAATTTCGACCTACAGCAAGACTCTGTGGAGACTAGACATAGTCCACGGGAGTTTTAAATAAGCCCCAGCATCTAACAGCTACAAATGTCTCTGAACCTAAAGAAATGTACAGCACGGCTTCGCTCCTGTTGAGCCTCAGCCTTCTTCCTGGAGGGCATCTGCCATTGACCACTCAAGCTATGTGTGACTATTTGCATGCGTATAAGCACCAGAGGAGGCATGGCAGCAACTGTGTGCATGCATGTGGGCACCTGTGTGCATGCATATGACACCAGAGGCATGGTGGCAACTGTGTGCACGGGTGTGAGCACCAGAGAAGCATGGCGACAATCTCATAACTTTCAGAATCCCACCAACGGCACAGTGTGGATGGATGCCAAAGCCGGGGGAGGCAGGAGGTAAGAAAGTGGCCTTAAAAACAAGAGCCGCAAGAAGCAGAGGTCAGTCCTGCTCCTCAAAAGCCCCTATCAAGGCATTTCCATGAGCAACAACACTTCCTTTGTGCACAAACATCTTAATCATGTTGTTGTCAGTTTCATTTATGTTGATCAGAAGTGTTGACTGCTGCAATAATCTCTTTAGCAGAGCATTCCAGTAAGCCACCCACGTTGTTTCCAGTTTCCTGTCACTCTGGAGAAAGTGCCTGGGTTAAGGGTGCTCGTTATAGATGCAGAAGATGTAAACTAAGTGTGAGGAGATGGCTGAAGGCGCCAGCACATGGCAGGGTGACAGACCCTAGGAGGAACCCAGAGGATGCTGCCCTTAGTCCCTCTGTTTCCCCAGGGACAAGAGCAGGCTTAGGGCGGGACACTGGTTTGTGATAGGATTAGAAGTGGGGACAAGGACCTGCATGCCTGTGCACTCCTGTCATCTCTGTATTGGACACAGCTCACTTGCTAGTTTCTATACAAGGCCTTGGATTCGCCCTGAGCCCAAACAGTATGCAGTCACTCATCTTTTGCAGTAAGTCCCACCAAGGCCAAGAAAGAGCAAGTCAGCTGACCTATGCTACCTTATGTTCCCGGGACACCAGTTAGGTAGCAGGATCTGCTGCAGCCAGAGGCACTGAGAGCACTGATTTTCTGAGGGACCCTACTACCTGCTAGACTCGTGGCTTAGCTCCAGGCGGGCATGCAGTAGGCACTAAATGCATGTTTGTCCAGGGAAAGAAGGAAACAGGGAGCCTAGATTTGGGCAGGGACTGTTTCTCGGAACTGTAATTCTTTTAAAAATATTGTTTTATGTATATGTGTGGTCTCGCCTGCATGCATATCAGTGTAGTACATGCCTGCCTGATGCTCAAAGAGGCCATCCAATTCTAGACACTTATAAGCCTCCATGTATGTGCTGGGAATCAAACCCAGGTTATCTGGAAGAGTTGCCAGTGTTCTAACTACTGAGCAATCTTTCCAGCTTCTATAATTTTTCTTTTCTTCTCTTTCTATCTCTCCCTCTTTCCAACCCCCCCCCCGCCCTTTTAAAGTTTTTTCTTTGAGACAGGGTTTCTCTGTGTAGCCTTGGCTGTCCTGGAACTTGCTCTGTAGACCAGGCTGCCCTTGAACTCACAGAGATCTGCCTATCTCTGCCTCCCAAATGCTGAGATTAAAGGTATGCACCACTATCACCTGGCTTATATTTTTTCTTTTTAAAACTTACTTGTTTTCTTAAGACAAAGCCTTGATACATAGCTTTGGCTGGCCTCAAACTTGTGCTAATCCTGCTTGATCTAAGTAAGAATTGCAGGCATGAACCATCATATTTGGCTTATATAGTTAATTATTTTTTTGTTTTTTTTTTTTTGAAACAGGATTTCTCTGTGTGGCCTTGGCTGTCCTGGAACTCATTCTGTAGACTGAGCTGGCTTCGAACTCAGAGATCCGCCTGCCTCTGCTTCCTAAGTGCTGGCACTAAAGGCATGCACCACCAAGGTCTGGCTATAGTTCATTTATAGTAGAATTGGGCATTGAACCCAGGGCTTCTTGAATGCTAAACAGTCAGTCTACCTGTGAGCTAATTCTCAGATTTTTTTTTTTTTTTTTTTTGAGACAGGGTTTCTCTGTATAGCTTTGGAGCCTATCCTGGCACTCGCTCTGGAGACCAGGCTGGCCTCGAACTCACAGAGTTCCACCTGCCTCCTCCCAAGTGCTGGGATTAAAGGGGTGCACCACCAACACCGGGCAGTTTTTTTTTTTTTTAATAGGGGTTTTCTATTTAGCTTAGGCTGGCCTCAAAGTCACTATGTAGGCCATGGTGGCTTTGAACTCCCATCAATGCTCTTGCCTCAGGCTCCCAAGCACTGAATTTATAGAAATGAACCATCATGTCTGACAATAGCATAATATGATGTGATTTTAAACATGTATCAAATATAATTTTCTATAATGCCTGGGTTTAAGGACTGACTTACAGTTTTATGGCTTCCGCTCTTTCTTTGGACATACACTCTTCCCTTCCTACTGGGGATTCCCAGAGGGCCAAGGAAAGCCAGAGAAGTGTCCAGCTCCACCTGCTGGACACATCTGGGCAAAGGAAAAGCATGACACAGCTCAGCCCCTTCTGAGATGAGGGGACTTCCTGCCTACTATGCTAACTGGAAGTGGTCATTTGGAAAACCCCAAATGAATGGCTAAGACTCTCATCTGTGAAGACCATCGCATCATATCCCAAGGGAGCCCCTCTCCACAGGGAGATGACTGGGCATAGGCCAAGAGCACATGGGCCAATTTGTAGGTGGCAGAGTAACCCTCCCTGGACACTGGCTATCCCAGGCTTTCATCGGGCCATTCACATGCAGCTTAGAAATCAGCATCTTCTACTCAATTTATGGGCAGCATTTTGGACAGACGTGGCTGCTCTCAGCAGGCTCTCTGAAGTCACCCAGTTACACAAAGCTAAGCTCAGAATCTTAGGGGACAAACGACAGCCTCCTTACCCACAGCCTGGGACCGATCCCCTACTCACTGCTCCTACACTGTTCCCTGTCTTCCCAGCCCATTTGAAAAATACAAGTTGTAGCCAAGCAGTGGTGGTGTACACCTCTAATCCCAGCACTCAGCGGGTAGAGGCAGGTGGATCTCTGAGTTCTGAGTTCCATGACAGCCAGTTCCGTGACAGACAGAGAAACCCTGTCTTGAAAAACTGACCAACTAACCAAACAAACAAAAAAGCAAATTGTGTCTGAGGAGACAGCTCAGTGGCTTGAACACTTGCTGCATAAGTGTGAGTGCTTGGGGATCTACATAAAAGCTGGTCAGTGATGGCAGCTGCCTGTAATCCCAGCACTTGGAGGCAGAGACAGGGGAATGCCCAGGGCAAGCTGGCTAGCTAGACTATCAGGAATTAGTGAGCTCTAGGTTCAGTGAGAGACCCTGACTCAACAAGTTGTTAAGGAAGATACCTAGGATCAACTTCAGGACTTCACATGCCTGCGTATCTGCACACATACCACACACATGCATCCCCACACAGGTGAACATGTGCACAAACATGCATATATACCACACACGCAAACTCATGAAAACAAATAAAGAATAAAAATGAAATACAAATACAAGTGGGGGAGGAAGCATGGCCAAGAAAGCTCATCAGATCTTACCAATGAGAAATCCAGACAAGACCCCCGCCACAGTCCAGAGGCTGGCCCATGGTGCCCTCTGCAGAAAGTCAGTGGCCAATAGTAAGAGGATGGAGTTCTCCAGCAGCATGACCTGTGGGGACAAGAGAGAGTCACCATACCTGGGCCACATAGCTCCATGTTCTCCTACCTGAAGCTCCTCCCTTCTGTCTTTGGTATCTGCTGGGGTTCACAAACCAAGCAGGACCTTTCCCAGTGGGAATGTTTCTACAAATGGAGGTTTGCTGGTGTGGTTCATGACAACATCCACAGAACCACAGACACAAAGGTGAGAATAACAGATGCCAGTCCAGGTTCTAACAGCTCAGCCATATCCCCAGGATCTGACAGCAGCCCCTTGAACTTCTGCCTGAGAGTTCAAAGCTGCCAGGAAGAATCGCTGCCTGTTCTAGGCAAGACATGATGAGAGAGAACTAGAGCCCCCACCTCTTACAGCAGACATACCAGAAAGCGCTGTGAATTCCTCCTCTGTCCTTTCAGATTCAATGAGTCTCCCACCCCACCCTCACCTTAAGGATTTGAGAACATCTTTTTGAATGTTGAGGGAGGTCACTGTCAGATGCTCTCTCTCTCTTAAATTATTATATATACAGTGTTCTGCCTGCATGTATGCCTGCGGGCCAGAAGAGGGCACCAGATCTCATTACAGATGGTTGTGAGCCATCAAGTGGTTGCTGAGAATTGAACTCAGGACCTCAGAAAGAACAGCCAATGCTCTTAACCTCTGAGCCATCTCTCCAGCCCAGAGCACTTTGTTCTCTAACTCAAGTGGCCCCTCTATCCTTCCATTTATAAGGACACTAGTCATGTGTTCCTGCTCTTGACAACTCCAGTTAACACACCAGATGGGACAGTCACTAACTACCTCCCTTATTTCCTACACATTTCCATTTCTCTTACTCGACCCAAGGCCCCACACTCCTCTCCCCTCTAATCTCTCCCTTTCCTTCTAAAAATTCCCAACACCTTTGCACAAATCAGATTTCAATTCTATCACTCCAGACCAGAGGCTGTCTTTACCTTTCACTGTGCCCTGGCCTTGTCTCTCTGGCAGCACCACACGGACTCCTTAGTACTCTGTGGTCCTTATGATACCTCAGTAGCTTTGCCTAAGATGGCCTGACTCCTCCAAGCCTCTCTTCAGGCAGACTTCTCTTGCTTTTCTGCTGCCAGATCCATTGTCACCTTTGCAAAGTCTTCCCTGGCTACTGAGCCTTTGTCCTCACCTGGCCCTTGTGTTTCTCTGGGACAACGCTGGGTGCATTGCTTTGTACATCTGTAGCTACAGAGAGCTGGCTTTCTGACACCAGCCTGGAGTTCATTTCTACTGTATTTTAGGTGTGTGCATGATGAGATGAATAAGCCCCTCATGGGTGAAGCCACACTTTCCAGGGCTGTCCCACCTCTGAGAAAGGAGAGTGTGAGCCTAGGCATGCAGCTTCCAAAGGAGGTGGACTGGCAATGCTGCCCAAGGCTATCTCCAAAACAAGAATTCCCAAGCTTCATGGGGGAAGGGCCTGGGAATCTCTACTTTGGAAAAGTCCCCAAGTGCATCTGCCAACCATCTGTTGAGTTGGCTGCACCTGACGCTCCTGGTGATATGGCAACAGTTGGATGTCAGGCTATTTTCACCGTGTGTAAACACTGTTTACAATTTCTCCTGATGCTAGGCTATTCCTGTGTGTGTGTGTGTGTGTGTGTGTGTGTGTGTGTGTGTGTGTTTGTGGTGCACTCACGGCACACACACATACACAGTGTGCAGGCATGTGGAAGGTAGAGGAGGAGATCTAATGTCTTCCACTATCACTCTTCCTTATTGTCCGAGACAGGGTCTCTCACAAAAGGAAGCTTGACATTTTGGCAAGGCTGTCTAATAAGGTCTAGGGGTCTGCCTGTGTCTGCCCCCCATGGCCCCAGTGCTGAGGTCTCAGGCATTTGGTTGTGGTTGCTGGGGATTTGAACTCAGGTCTATATGCATGCATAGTAAGTACTCTTACCCACTAAGCTGATTTCCCAGCCCCTGAAATTCCTTCTTTAATGGATGGACAGGCACACACATGCGTGTGTGCATCTCCCTACCTAACACGCTATAGGTAATGTAAAAGTCAGACTTAAAGAAAACCATCACTGCCACTTGCCAAGTAGAAGCTGGCCATCCTGCTTCTGGAAGGGCTGTCCCAGAAATTGATGTAGCAGAGGATGTACACGGCCCCCACCAGCAAGTTGAAGAGCCTCCAGTGGCAGGTGCTCTCCACAATGTCGCTCTGCTGGGCTACAAGCCAGAAGGTCATCACCAGCCAGTGAGCACCTGGAGAGGGTGAGGGGTGGAAGTCGATGTTCAGTGAGGAGATGGGAACGTGGCGAGGTTGAAATTGAACATCCCACAAGAGACCTCCCCAAAGCCAGAAGAGAACCGAGGGGCACAGTCAAGCCACTCATTCCATTTTTGCATGTCTGTCCCGCTGAGCTTCACAGGGGGCATTTAACCTAGTTCGGAGGTGAGAAAACAGACTTGCTTCAGTGACATGCATCAGGCCTTACATATGGACACCCTTTTGCTTCCAGAAAATATTTAAGATGCAGTTATAAAACCATCTCCTCTCTTTACCTTGTTGCTCTACGAGCCCCAACCCTCCAGACCCAAAGAGAACTCCATGTGGACTAGCTACAAGTTCTATTCTTATATTTTAAGATGAATAGACTCATTCTGGAGCGCAAGCTGAATTTTAAAATAATGAATAAAATGTAGTTAATTTCTCTGTAAGAACACAACTTTTTCTTTTCCAAAAAATGTTCTTTTCTGCCAATAATTGTATTAAATGTTTGCTCAGGGTACATGGGCCAGCTATTTCTCAATGTTCTCGGTTCTCTTAAAACAAGAGTACACTGTTCCCTCTTGCAGAGTGTATTCACTGATGACCAGAGGACACTGCTGTCCTTGGCAAGGACACACAGGCCCCATTCAGGAGTCTGAAGGGCTAGACAGACTCTAGGTCATCACATTCATATCTGTGCTGATGGCTAAGAGAAGGCTGGGGTTCAGTGGGGACTTCCTGTTTTAAACAAAGTGTCCAAAATAAAAAATAAAAAAAAAAGAAAACCAAAGGAAACTGTGCTGTTGGAGGCACTAAGCGGTATATGTATACTACACAGTCTTTTGCATGATCAGGTGGAACCTGGACCTCCCTCCTGTGTGAGCAGCAACTTCCTACACGAAAGCGTGTGATCTACAACAGTCTTCTGAGGACTGTGGTTTCCAGCTTCAGTTGGAACTTTTGAGGATGGGATTTCTATGGTGGTGTCTCCAAAGAGCTAGAGTGCACTACTACTCCTTGCACTGGAGGCACACTCTTGGGATCTAGGGTCTGGACCTCCACGTTTATGGGTCTGAGCTACCAAGGACTGTTTGACTGACGCATAGCAGAAGCCATACTGTGGGCGTTCTAGGTTTAAGAGGACTGGACTTTATAATTCCTGTTTTTTGGAATTGTCAGTACCAAGGATGAGTCCAGGTTACTCTGCTGAAAAGAGAGGTCACACCCGTGCCTCCAGTCTGCTGAGGTCTCCTGGGAACACAGAGACCTGCTTTTCTACTGTCTCCATAAGATCATCTGCTGAACGCAGCTAATCACAGATCCAAGACAGAGGAAGGTGAACCATTACTATTACGGTTTTATGAACAGAAGAGAAGCCCCACTTACCTCCAACCACCAAAACCCAAACCCGGTAAACTCTGCAGAACAGAACGAGGCTCAGCACACGGGCTCCCAGCATGCCCATCCGCCACAGCTGCTGGCACAAGAGAGCAGCCCATAACATAGCTCGGTGGCCTGGCTTCATGACGCCCAGGAATTGGTTGTATGACACAAGGGCCCAGGACAGTGAAGACCAGGAAAGTAGGGCACTGATCCCTGGGGGATTGAACAGACAGAGATTCCCTACAGGCTCTGAAGAACACATGGGGATGCCCTTCCCCATCCCTTTCTGAAAACAATAAATTTCATATATATAAAACTAGCCCAATGGTGATGTACTATTGACCAAGCCCCTTGGTGGTGGGTGACTTAACAATGGTGTGTAAGCACACATTTACATGGAAACAAAGAGGTGGGGCAAGAAATGGCTCCACTGCCCAGTGCCCTAGATACTCGTCTTTAAAAATATCCCAGACCCTGGGCTTCTAAGGCCTCTAACTTAAACTGTGATTAAAAGGATGTGGGTCCTATAGCATCCCAGACATGGGACATGACAAGTATTGGCTACACATGAAGGAGTTTGGATGAAGAGAATGGTGGAATGAGTAGCCACACCTTCCGTTTTAAGTTTGGACACTTAAATAGAGGGCAGAGGGAGGAAGGTGGGTAGGGGCAGGGAAAGGAGAAAGTAATGAGGTGCCCTGGCTGGAATGGAAGCTGAACAAGAGGCTGAGCTATGCTTTCTGTGGGGTGTCAGGTGTCAGGTCTACTGCCACAGGGTAACTGCAGGAGAGGTGGACATGTGGCCTCCCAGAGAAGCAGACTTCCCAAGGGAATTTTTCAAGGTTATCTCCTCTCTGCACAACTTTTGTCTTAAGGAGTGACTTTAGATACCTGCAAGAAACCAGCTTTCTGTGACCTTCTGACCCCGTGCAAAAGCCACTTGTAACCACCATTTGTGTTAGTGATTGTTGCTTTCCCTGGTCTCCCAAATAGGAGAAATCTTAGAGGGGACACCAGGTGCTACAAGGTCAGGCACATGTTCCTGTCACTTGGGAAGCAGCTGGTGAGTCATGGTGAAGGTTACCCACCTGGCACAGTATCTGTGAAGCCAGAGTCTAGGAACACATACACCTGAAGCAGCAGATGGGGCCCCGTCTGGAGCAGAGCTTCCAGGAGCCTGAGGGCTGACAGGTCAACCTCCTGCAGATACAGCTGTCCCCAGCAGGGAGCCTCCCTTCCCTTCCACAGGGCAGCTGCCAGTGAGTCCCAGTGCCTACAGAGAGCAAAGGCATTATGACAGACCATGAAGCCAAGTGTGCAGGCTTCTACAGACACCAACCTTTCACATGGACATATGAGGTATTCAAAAGCATGTCCTCAGTACCCACTGATGCCTCTTAGGGCCACCAGTTATGTGGCTGCTGAGTTTTGAGTTCAAGCTGTGTATTTCAGTTCAAACTTCATGTGCTCAGCAGGGTGTCACTGTAGGTGACTGTCCCCAAGGTTAGAAGGGCTGGGGGCAGAGGTAGGCTGAAGTTACTGCCAGGTTAAGGCTGGGCCTGGTGAGCTTGCAGGGAATATACTCTGCGAGAGGGTACAGACCAGAGGACACTGCTGTCCTTGGCAAGGACACACAGGCCCCATTCAGGCGTCTGAAAGGCTAGGTAGACTCTTGGTCCACACATTTATACATATCTGTGCTGCTGGCTAAGAGAAGGCTGGGGTTCAGTGGGGACTTCCTTGCCTTTACCTGCAACATTTTAAACATTGAATCTGCACCTATCTGTGTCAAGCTGGTCTTATATGCCCTTAAAGTTTGTCTTAAGTTTCTACTTCACTAAAGAAAAATTGCTATGCCAAAATGCACGTTGAGGAGAATTATTTAGGTAGTCTCCCTATGCAGGCTTTTAAAAAGGTGAAGGAGATGCAAATATACACAGTATTAGAGTGGAAACAAAATGTTCAGATGGAAAAAAATAACTGCCATCGTGTAAAATGAATTGTAGATAATGTCAGGTTCTCTTGAACAGTAAAGTAGACTGAACATTATAGTTTGTGTTGTTTGGAATTAAAATCAAATCCGTTTATGTCTTCAGCCCTTGAATTCTTTATAAGCAGTTTTACCTTAAAGGGGTTTGTGTTTAATTGGTTTTTCTGTTGTTAGTTCATTTGTCTGCATTTCATTAAGGAGTCAGTTAGTAGGCGGGGCTTCATTTTATAATGTTCAAGATTGTGCAAAACATAGCTGTTCTGGCTCCCCCTTCAGGTGCCTTTGCCAAACTGCAATGTAAACTAAACAAAACTTTATCTGCATGGCTTATCTCCTGTTTTGTTTAGGAGAGGCTGTATCAGTGAGAGATTCCCCCACTTTCTACTTCTCAGTGTTGTCTGCTGAGGAGGTAGACTGTAGCTGGTGTCATCTGCAATCTCTGGGACACTGTGGAGGAGGCTTCCGTTATGCTTTTTCTAGCTGCCAGGAAGTAGAGCCAATCTGAGGTCCAGTTCTAAAAAATGCCCTTTGTGCATTTACCTCCAGATGAATTACTTTACCTCTTCCTGGAAATCAATATTTATTTTTCCTTAATTTTCTTGTGAAGATTTATTTTTATTTATGTGTGTGTGAGCCCCCCCCCTCTGTGTGTGTGTGTGTGTGTGTGTGTGTACACTTGCACGTGCACACCCATCTGCACCTGTGGAGGCCAGAAGAGGGCATTGGATTCCCTGGGGCAGGAGTTAGAGGCAGTCAAAGCTGCCTCATGTGAATTCTGGGTGTTTAAGAGTAGTATGTGCTGTCTACCCTGAGCCTCTCTCTACCTCCTATAGTATTATTTTGTTTTGTTTTTGTTTTTCAAGACAGGGTTTCTCTGTGGCTTTGGAGGCTGTCCTAGAACTAGCTCTTGTAGACTAGGCTGGTCTTGAATTCACAGAGATCCGTCTGCTTCTGCCTCCCGAGTGCTGGGATTAAAGGCATGTGCCACCGCCGCCCAGCTTATTATTATTTTGAGATAGGGTTTCACTCTGTAGCTCAGGCTGGCTTGGAACTCATGATATAGTCCAGGCTGGCTTCTATCCCACAGAGATCTGACTAGCTTTTCATCATAAAGGCTGGGATTAAAGGCTTGTGTCACCACACCAGGCTCTATACATTATTTTTAATTACCTGAAAGGCTTTTCTAAATTAGCTATACATGACTTTGTTTCTCTCTGTTTTCCCCGTTTTTGATTTACACTTGCCTTTTCATTTACCTATGCTAATTTTTAAGTATGTGCTGGAAACCATACCATCACTCAGTGGTGATGTTGAGAGCTCAGGGGAGTTCACAGATCTGGACCAGCCTCCAGCCTTCAGCCTCCCTTTTCTGAAGGTTGACAAGGGTCCCCAAAGTCACTACAGAGCCCCAGAAGGCAGGTTTACCTGAGAGTAGTTAAGAATGCTTTCTGAAGTCTACTCTGAATTTTGTTTTTTAACAATCAAATTCTTGTTTATGTTGAAGCTACTCCACTTGTTTGAGGAGCCTTTGTCTTGGAGGTCTCACCCTGTACAGCTAGCTACCTGACCAGCAGTGAGCCCTCTGGCCTTCCTACAAGGCTACGCAAAGGAGGGAGTAGATAGCGGGCTGTGCTCTGAGAAGGCTGCCGTCCTACGTTCTATGAGATAACCTACTCCCCCTCACTAGTGTCAGCTCTGCTGTTTCAGGAGGACACTGAGCTCAGACAGGAAGGCCCAGTTTGGGAAAAAGCACTGTGGCACATGTGTGTTCTTGAGGCCTCTATATAACAAGGGCCTGCGGGGGAGGAACATGAAGAGGAGGCAGTCACCTGATGCCTCTCTAGGAGCACCTTCTAGTCTGACTCAAGTCCAGCCTGGGTGGAGACAGAAGGCACAAAGCTCCCAGGACAGAGAGCAGCAGGTGGCAATGACTCCTTGGATGTCCTTCAAGCCTTGGTCATCTGACATTTAATAAACACTTGAGCTCCAGGATTCACCTGTCTGGTTCCTTATTGCTTCCCCGTTTATGAGAGTCCCTCAGCTCTCCAGATGATGAGGCAGCTGAGAACAGAAATGTGCCGTGTCTGTAAACGCACAGCTTCCCCCCCTCTAGGTGGAAATAACACTACACTTGACCTCGGGAGACACCTGTGGGCACAGAGAAGCCACCTGGACCAGATCTATACCTGGCAACCTTTCATACAAAGAAAAGAAAAACAACCGAAAACCCCTGGCCCTAACTCCTAGGTCACTTCTTCCTGCCACAAAAGCCTAAAGCAAATGCCATTACGTGGGCTTTGCCAACTGGCTTGTGGTTAGTTAAGTCTGTGCCACTGTCATGGACTAAGGTAGTAGGGGTCAGCTGGAACACTTTGAGCAAACTGACTTAAGTGGCTCCAGAGGTTGATTAAGGGGTTGAAACATCAGTGATGTAGAATCCGGCAAAAGACAAGAACGAGCATTCAAAAGGTCACTGGTACAGTCAGGAGGAACCCCTGATGTTAGAGATGCTTTAGGATGCCAATGCCAAAGAGAGATGGCCCTGAGATGGCTTTAAGGTCGGAGTGTGTGTGTACAGGGGAATATTCCATCACATCAGATGGAAGAGAGAGGGCTGTTCTTACCGCTTCCAGACACCAAGCTGCAGCAGATGCAGTAACACCAGCCACCAAGGACCCCGATGCCCATCTGCTTGGAACCACAGATAGCTCAGGGCCTGGACCAAGAAGCCGGGCAGGAGGACAGAAAGGGCCAGCCATGCCCAGAGGAGATGGCCTGTGGCAAAGTAGTAAACAATGGTGCAGAGACCTGAGGTGAGAGACAAGATGAGGGGGTTGAAAGGGCAGAGTTAGGCAACTGCTGTATAAATACCTGTTCTCTGTTACAGTGCTCTAATACCCTGAACACCTCTCTACCACAGACAGTACAGTGTTCTTCCAAGAACGTGCCAGGGATATGCACACTAGCCAATGCCCATGCACCCCGGGAGATGGTACTTAACTGCCTTAACCAGTCCAGGGTCAGGGGCCACATGAATAGGGACCTTCCTTTAGCCCAGAGCCCACAGTAACTACCCACAGAGACCAAGTTCCCGACTCTGTTCAACCTGGTCAACCTGTCTTGTCTGGGGAAACCCCGACAGGGGTTTGATCAGGGAATCAAATTTGATCAGGGAATCCTGATCAAATGACTATTCCCATATGGCCCCACATGCTCTGCTTCTATACCCCTGGGACCTGTGAGATTTCCTAGGCCTGTCCAGTCTCCTTGTCCACTAGGCCATTTAACAAAACAAACAAAAACCAACAGCAACAACAAACCAAAAAACCACCACCACCACCACTAACAATAAAACAAATCAAATCATGTTCCAAACCAACCTAATAGAACATCCTTACCATTATTGAAGAGCCAGCAGGGCCTGCTAGGAATAAGACAGGCACAAGGGTAGTGGTATGTGTGTGGGGTTACACAGAACATGTGCCAAGTACCTGATGGCTAGTATGTGCTCAAACAGGTGAACCTTCTCCTAGGGGAGGCCCAGTGATATGGGGACCAACGATATGGAGTGATCTCACCCTCACCACATTGTTGCTACCTACCAGCTGCTTGTGCTGGACTTCAGTCACATTTTGAAGCTGACTTAGTCCTTTGATTTGTGGTCCTAGGAATTGAACTATGCCTCCACCACTGAGATATCCCCCAATCCACTTTTAGTTTTTGTTTTGAGACAATGTTCTGCTAAGTTGCTCAGGCCAGCTTTGACCTCTTTCTGTAGCCTACTTGGGTCTAGAACTCATGTCCACCCACCCTAACCCTCTCCAATGGCTTAGATTACAGATTTGGGCTATCCTGCCAGGCTCTGGCCATACATGGACATCTGCAAGAAACGGTGTTGGTACTACTAATTACTGAGCGGTGACAGTGGAGGGCACTCAGCCATCTTTTCATGCTACTGCTGTCAGAGTTTTTCAGTATTAACAAGGAATGTGGATCTGCAGGCACAGCTGGGAACCTGGTGACTATGGGCAGAGGGATTGCCGCCATTCCTTCCTCAGCCTCAGATTCTGTCTCGTGCCCTAACTCCATGAGCTTCATGCTAAAACATTCAACCCTTCCCTGTTAGAAAGCGAGAGTGCCTAGGTCACTTTGGGCCGCAGTGTGCATCCCGGTCTTTCTAGGGTCCAGTCTAGCGCCCTTTGGAATTCTGAGCGGGTGACAGGGGCAGGAATCTGTAGGAACTACGTTGCAAACTAAAGGTAAATTTCAGAGGTATAGTGTCCAAGAGGGGACGCGGAACCTTGGAGGTTCGGGATGGTGGAGTTTCCTCGGGAACAAGGCCTTGTAGGAGAGTGGCGGAAGTGGGCGGAGGCACTTTATACCAGCACCGAAAGGGTTACAAGTTCAAACGTGAAAGGCGCGAAAACTATGGCCATCTTGCTTCACCTCCACCGCCCACAGGACCCGTGTCCCCAGCAGCCAGCGTTCTGCCGTGTCCCAAACCGCAAAAGGGAATCAGTGCCCTTTGGGATCCCACCCTTCCACTCTCCCAGCCCTCGGCTCCCATGCGGCCACCCTAGCCAGGAGCCCGGGTGTCCAGGGAGCCAGGGCACCTCACCAAGCGCTGGCACTCCACTCAGCCTCCTCGCGCAGCTCTCTGAAGAGCGCGGGCTGGAGCGAGTAGCGGGCAAGGATTCAGGACCCCGGGTTTGGGGTGTGGAGAGGATCCATATCATGCATGGAGGGATGTCTGCATGGGTGGAGGGAATCATGCATCAGTGAGGGGATCGCGCCGGGAATGCTCTGCAGGCTGGGAGGGGAGCTACTGTGCGTGCCCCGGGCGTGCAGTGTTTGCCGCCTGCCAGGACAGCAGTGGCAGATGCGCCCCGCACACTGGGATGGAGTGGGATGTTGGAGGGGTGAGCACTCGCGGGCTGCGCCGCACTCACGCGCGCTTTGCTCGGCCGCCTGCAGCAGGGCAGAGAGCCCCAGGAGCCCCGCGAACATCTTCTGCGCCGCTGCCGCCTGTGCCCGCCCCTTCCCCTGCCCGCGACCGAGTAGGGGAGGCTTCCGGCCCTGCGGGGCCCCAAGGCAAGAGGCTTTTCGCCCAAGCCTGACGCCAAGTTGCTAGCGGGGTGGGGGTGAGGGCGGGGACGTGGGGGGCGTGACGGGCTGGTTCTTTGGGGGCAGCCTCGCTTGGGCTGCTTCTCTGGGTCTGTGCCAGATTTGTTTGTTGCCCCCTGCGCCGTCCCCGTCCCACCTCTCCCGCCCCGCCATCCCCGCCCCAACATCCTAAGGGCTGGATGGCATCGAGAGTTTGTGGTGATCCGCAATGGGTTAGTCACTGGGTGATTACAGTGGTCACAGACAACGGGTTTGCTCAAAGACCAGTTAACCGCTAGACAGAGTGGTGTGTGTGTGTGTGTGTGTGTGTGTGTGTGTGTGTGTGTGTGTGTGTGTGTGTGTGTGTGGGAGAAGTGGGATCTGAGTAACCGCTAGACAGAGTGGTGTGTTTGTGTGGTGTGTGGTGTGTGTGTGTGTGTGTGTGTGTGTGTGTGTGTGTGTGTGTGTGTGTGTGTGTCATGGGAGAAGTGGGACCTGAATTGAGTCTTTTGCAATCTTTCAGTTATGTGGCCAGGGAAAGGGAAGGGAGGGTGTATCCCCACCTTTAACAAACAGCTGCTTTGCTTACAGTCCTTTCCCTTGGGTATCCTTGAGGGTTAATCCAGATCCTCCAAAGCCAGAAGTAAACCTCCTGAAGGAAAGTCTTTCTGGGAGGTGGGAGAACATCACCCTTATATTTGTTAGGAGGCAGCGGTTATGTTGGATGTGGCTGTGGATGTCAGGCAAAAATGGTTCCGCACTCCTGATGTCCAGTGGAAAAATGTTTTATAACCACCGAGCAAAGAGGGAGTGGTGGAAAAACTACTAAGACGAGATCAGGCCTGCAGAGATTCTGCCCAACAGGACCTAACAGAATTCTTGCCAAGGAATAACAATACGTAAATTAGGAATAAATGCTGTTCATGATTGGTGTTGGGTGGGGAACATTGTAGTATGATTGTAGCCTTAGAACATTGTCCCCCAGTTTCTAGGTGTATGGTTTGAGAAATAGATACATATCCCATATTTCATATGTTGAAAACAGTCCAAGGAGGGCAAGGTGGAGAATCAGGACATGGGCTGCCTCTCTGCCCTGCCTTGTGTGCTGTGCACAGTGTGGAGGGGCACCTCCCTCAGTGTAGGGAGCCGGTTCCTGCATTATCCATTACAATAATGGTGCCTAAAGACACCAAGATGTAAATTACTTCACAGGCGCTGGGTAATCTCCATTCCTTTGATCTCTGCCTATCCCGTGGCTCATTTGGCCTGAGAAGCTGAAGCCATTCATAGGGTAACACGTCCCAGGCGGCTGGCCAGCCTTTATAAGGGATGGTTTTCTTGGTTCAATGTCTCCGCTCTGGTCTCCGCTCTGGTAAGCTTATGCTCTCCCCTCACAAGATGCATTAAAAGCTTGTAGCCAAGGCGGATTCAGAACTGCAGGGTGGTAAATTCGGAGAGGTATGTTTTTTCTGGACTTTGGCTTGGGAATGTTGCTATTTTGGGAGGTTAATATAGAGGCTTCTATGCTTTTACTAGGAGCTATTTTGACTTTTCTCACTGTTGTAGCAATCTTAAAAAGTCCAGAATTACATATCAGAAACCGAATGTGGTGAGAGATGGGGCGCGCCTAACAATAAAATATAAGAAAAAAGGACCTCCCGGGATGTCTAGTGACAAGGGAGTGAATAATTTGTTAAGAGAAACAGCAATAAATAAGACAAAAGGACCTCCTGGGATGTCTACTGACAAGGGAGTGAATAATTTGTTAGATGATTCTGTAAATAAGTTTAAAGCTTTAAATCTTAATAGCTCTGATGACTCTGAAAGCTCAAGAGATAAAGTTTTAGAGAAAACAGCTCAGCTAGGTGACTCAAAACCTAGCCTCTGCCCTACAACGAAACTAGAGGCCTTGGAGCTAAGCAGCTCAGACTCTGAGATTTTAGACTCTAGCAAGGAAGCAGAGCTAGAGGAGGAGACAGCACGATACCACCCCGATAGATATCGGCTGCCAAAATTGCAGATGGCTTTCCCAGTCTTTGATAGGGGAAAAGGCCATGCCTGCTATTCAACACTTCTTAAAGGCCTGGAATGCCTGGGGCTTTAAAGCCTCATAAACATTGACGCTCGGGCCAAGCGTCTCACCTCAAAACCTAAAAGGCCAAAAGAAAATGGTAAAATGGAAAGATATCTTAACTGATCTTTGGAGAGGCCCGGATCCTATTCTCATAAGATCCAGGGGGGCGATATGTGTTTTTCCACAGGATGAAGAAAATCCTCTATGGATCCCAAAAAGACTCACCCGAAGAGCCTCTTCGGACCTTCAAAAGTCGGAACTCCACCCTCTCCCCGGGAGCTGAGAGCCGCTATTGTTATCCAGATTAACTCCTGTCCTTGGCGGAGAGATGGCCACTGCTTAAGGGGTGGGGGTGGGATTGTTTGATGCAGCCGTTTGCGGATTGCTGTTACCTCTGGCTGATCTATGAGAAAGAGGTGGGGGTGGAATTGTTTGATGCAGCCGTTTGCGGATTGATGTTACTTTTGGCTGGCATGTAAGCTCCAGGGCTCAAACCAAGAGATCACCCAAGCGCTTATATTTTGGCTAACTATGCTTAAGCAATAGGCCACCGGCCAGACAGCTCTTGCACACCCGGAGCCTAGGCTCATTGCACAGGGTAGAGTGTCCGGTTTGGGCAGCCCCAATGAGGGATGCTGAGCAAAGGCATCGCACAGAGTTGCCTATTATGCAGGCTTCTCTGGGAGGTACGTTGACCTGCATAAGGGTTACCTGCCCTGAGACTCCCTTTCCCAGAAAAACGGCAGAGGACAGGTCAAGAGCGCTTCGGGTCAAGCTAACAGCCTGATGGCGACTCTTGTACACAGTCTTAATGTTTGATTTTGGGAAGGTTCAACCTCTGCCTCTATCCCTCAACATATGGGTGACCTATTTGCTTGTAAAAATATAAAGCCTTTTCATTAATTAATAAAAAAGGGGGATATGTAGGGAGCCGGTTCCTGCATTATCCATTACAATAATGGTGCCTGAAGACACCAAGATGTAAATTACTTCACAGGCGCTGGGTAATCTCCATTCCTTTGATCTCTGCCTATCCCGTGGCTCATTTGGCCTGAGGAGCTGAAGCCATTCATAGGGTAACACGTCCCAGGCGGCTGGCCAGCCTTTATAAGGGATGGTTTTCTTGGTTCAATGTCTCCGCTCTGGTCTCCGCTCTGGTAAGCTTATGCTCTCCCCTCACAAGATGCATTAAAAGCTTGTCTGCAGAAGGATCCGAGTGTCCTGCGTGTATTTCTTGCTGGCGAGAAAATATAGCGCGCGGGACACCTCAGGCTCTGCATGTTGTGTATACAGAACACAGAAGGATCTACCGGAAGACACAACTGGGAATTCCAGCTGGGATATTCTATCTGATTTGAGGGTTGTGTGGCAACGGTGGGTGGCTCATGACCACAGACAGTCTCCTGTGCCTTCAGCCTCTCTTCTCTCTCTTCTTTTCCTTCATACCACTTATATGCTCTAATTACTGCCCCCCCCCCCGCCAGTGTCTCCCTTCACTAGTATGTTATAGCAGAAGGGGAGGGCCTTCACCTGACTGTTGACACTTTGTCCCTGTACCTGACTCAGGGGAGACTGTTGTGAGAGACTTTTCCTGGAGAGACATAACATGACAGACAAAAGTAATGGCTACACCCGTGTCCAACTTGGTGAACCAATGCATTCTTACTGGGGATACTAATGAGAGTATGAGGGAGGCGGTACTTACAAGGAGCAGGGATGACTCAGAAGCAGCTGCATCATCAAAAGCTCGCTTTGACATGGGCTTAGATTCCTCCTGCAGGGTCCAAGCAGCATTAGCCTGGAAATGCTGGTATCATCTACATCTCACACTGACTCATAACATGAGTAGCCATGCATCTCCGTGAAGGGTTTCTTTGTTTACCCGGGGACTATGAAGGTTGCTATCTTAGGCCTCCCAACCAGGTTCTGCTCTCCTGCTGACCCCTCAGGCAGAGGGCCAGCTCTTCTCTGTTCCCTTTAAATCCTGTATCCCCAGACTTCTCTGGGTATTCCGATTGGTGCTGAGACTTACCTGCCATAGTACAGGCAAAGGAACAAAATCATTAGCAAGGGAAGGTAGTGGATCCTCAAGGTTCCCACTGGGCCTAGAGCAGAGAGGAGAGACTACTGTGCTGCTCAGGGGATGTGGCAATCCAAGGCCTGAGTGTGGCCTTATTTTAATGGGCATAGGATTTTCTATGTTCATAGACACCCTTTTTAAAATTATATTTAAAATCTTCACCCGTCAATACCAGCTCCCTCTCCCTCCCCTCCCCTCCTGTCCCCCATCACCCTATTCACCCTCCAGTACCCAGAG
>NW_023276807.1:61944073-62006692 GCF_003668045.3 Cricetulus griseus | reverse complement strand
CGCTGTTGTTCTTTCCAGGATGTGAGAATGTGTTTTATTGCTGGCATCTATAGCCAAGTAATATGGCTGCAAGGATTAAAGGCTTGTTCCAAAACTGCCAGGCCTCCATGTTTGTCATTTTTTTGTTTGTTTTTTGTTCTTCTTCTTTTTTTTTGTGTGTTTGTATGTTTTGTTTGTGTGTGTTGTGTGTGTGTGTGTGTGTGTGTGTGTGTGTGTGTGTGTGTATGTGTGTTTCAAAACAGGGTTTCTCTGTGGTTTTGGAGGCTGTCCTAGAACTAGCACTTTGTAGAACAGGCTGGTCTCGAACTCACAGAGCTACACCTGCCTCTGCCTCTTGAATGCTGGGATTAAAGGCCTGCACCACCACTGCCCAGCTCCTCCATGTTTATGTAGTGTGGCTGGATTTGAACTCTGAACATAATACAACTTGGTTAGCTAGTAAAAAATATCACCACAGTTTCCAGTGCTGTGGGTTTTGTTTGTTACCCCATGTGTATGAGTGTCTCATTCTTTTTCATTTTTTTTGTTTGTTTCTTCACTTGATTCTTTTTTGTTTGTTTGTTTGTTTTCCTGCTGATTTTTCTAAGGACAGAGAAAAGGCATCAAATTGGAGATGATCTGGGAGGAGACTCAAGAGGAAAAACAGTGAACAGAATATATTGTAGGAAAAGAAAATTTTGAAAAAAACTTCAGAAATAAAGAAATGTTGATGTTTTTTATATAAGGAACTGTAGGAAGAAACAATTGCTGAAAGGTGTATTCATCTTGGGGTTCTGAATGGTTCAGAACCACAGTGTTAATGCCTGTGAAAAACAGGGGGAACACCTGGCATCCTGAGGTCACAAACTGGTCAGGTAAGGATGAGAGGTAATAGTCCAGGATCAACTCTGGAACTTGAATTATAGTTTTATGTGTTGGGTGAGGATGGAAAGAAGGTTGTGGCTGAGAAGGGCAGAGAAGAAGCAGGGATAGTCTTTGAAGAAGGCCTTGGTGTCACCAGGTTACTTTGAAGTCTGACTCATCAGTGTCAATTACTGTTCTGTTCCCTGTGCACTTGCTGGACAAATACACATGATGTTTATGTCAGAATGAGCAAGTTCTTGAAACATGGCTTTGGGAGAAAGACCTTGAGTCAGGACATGATGTAGCAGACATGTATTTATGCCAGGAATCACTATGATAGAATGTGCTAGTATTACAAAACTCAGTGGAAATGACAGACCCCTTGTGAACTATGAAATCAATGCCAGAGAAAATTATAAGCTTTCAAAAAAGAATCAGTGCTAATTTGTTAAATTTAAGAAGCACTTAAGACTATATGTTAAGCAAAATGCAAAATGAGCAATAACAAGAGTATATCAGGAAATGAAAATTATTCTTTCCATGAAAATGGAACACAATTCATACAAAAATGTAAATAGCATGTCAATTTTTGCCTATCACCTCAGAAAACATATTTTTAAAAATATCTAGCTGAGTGGTGGTGACACATACCTTCATGCCAGCACTTGGGAGGCAGAAGCAGGTGGATCTCTGTGAGTTTGTGTCCAACCTGGACTACAAATTAGTTCTAGGACTTCAGTATTACACAAAGAATCTGTGTCTCAAAACAACATATATATATATATATATATATATATATATATATCATACATTGCTTGTATGAAGCCCCAAAGACTGGATGAATCCAATGAATCACATCAAATCCCTGTGTGCAAGGATGGCTGTGGATGAAACTGTGCTCTTGAGGACACAAAAACTCCACAAGAATTATATTCCTAATATACTTCATGCCATGGCCTTGATGGCTAGCTTCTTGAGTTCATTGTATATTTTGGAAATCAGCACTTTGTCAGATGTGGAGTTGGTGAAGATCTTTTCCCATTCTGTGGGCTGTCGATTTGTCTTACTGACTGTGTCCTTTGCCTTACAGAAGCTTCTCAATTTCAGAAGGTCCTATTTATTAATTGTAGATCTCAATGTCTGTGCTGCTGGTGTTATGTTCAGGAAGCTGTCTCCTATACCAATTCCTTCAAGGGTATTTCCCACTTTGTCTTCTAGAAGGTTCAGTGTGGCTGGATTAATGTTGAGATCTTTGATCCATTTGGATTTAAGTTTTGTACATGGTGATAGATATGGGTCTATTTGCAATGGTCTGCATGTCCAAACCCAGTTTTGCCAGCACCATTTGTTGAAGATGCTTTCTTTTTTCCATTGTATAGATTTAGCTTCTTTGTCAAAAATCAGGTATTCATAGGTGTGTGGGTTAATATCAGGGTTTTCAATTCGATTCTATTAGTCTGTCTATTTTTGTGCCAATACCAAGCAGTTTTCAGGACTATGGTTCCATAATAGATCTTGAAGTCAGGGTTGGTGATGCCTCCAGAAGTTCCTTTATTGTATAGAGTTGTTTTGGCTAACCTGGTTATTTTGTTTTTCCATGCAAAGTTGAGTATTGTTCTCTCAAGGTCTGTGAAGTACTGTGTTGGGATTTTGATGGGGATTGTGTTGAATCTGTAGTTTGTTTTTGGCAAGATTGCCATTTTTACTATGTTAATCCTACCTATCCAAGAGCATGGGAGATATTACCATTTTCTGGTATCTTCTTTAATTTCTTTCTTTAAAGACTCAAAGTTCTTACCATACAAGACTTTCACTTTTTTGGTTAGCATTACCCCAAGGTATTTTAAGTTGTTTGTGTATTTATGTTATATGAAGAATGATGTTTCTCTGATTTCTTTCTCAGTGTGTTTATCATCTGTATATAGTAGGGCTACATAATTTTTGAGGTTATTTTGTATCCTGCGACTTTGCTGAAGGTGTTTGTCAGCTGTAGGAATTCCCTGACAGAGTTTTTTGGGTCACTTATGTAGACTATCAATCATATCATCTGCAAATAGTGAAAATTTGACTTCTTCCTTTCCAATTTGTGTCCCCTTGATCTCCATTTCTTGTCTTATTGTTTTATGTAGAAGTTCAAGGACAATATTGAAAAGATATGGAGAGAGTGCACAGCCTTGTCTTATTCCTGATTTTAGAGGAATTGCTTTGAGTTTCACTCCATTTAGTTTGATGTTGGCTGTTGCTTTGCTGTTTATTGCTTTTATCATGTTTAGAAATGTTCCTGTTATTCCTGGTCTCTCCAAGATCTTTATTGTGAAAGGATGTTGGATTTTGTCAAAGGCTTTTTCTGCATCTAGTGAGATGATCATGTGGTTTTCTTTTTCAGTTCGTTTACATGGAGGATTACATTGATGGATTTTCGTATGTTGAACCATCCTTGCATCCCTGGAATGAAGCCTACTTGATCATGGTGGATGATTTTTCTGCTGTGTTCTTAGATTCAATTCACCAATATTTTTTGATCATTGATGGTCATGAGGGATATTGGTCTGTAGTTCTCTTTTTTAGTTGTATCTTTGTGTGGTTTGGGTATCAAAGTAATTGTAGCCTGGTAAAAGAGTTTGGCAATGTCCCTTTTGCTTCTATTGTGTGGAACAATTTGAGGAGTACTGGTATTAGCTCTTGTTTAAATTTCTAGTAGAATTCTTCAGTGAAGCCATCTGTCCCAAGGCTTTTTTTGGGGGGAGAATATTGATGACTGCTTCTATTTCATTAGAGGTTATAGGTCAATTTAAACTGCCTATCTTGATTTAATTTTGGTAAGTAATATCTATCCTGAAAATTGTCCATTTCCTTTAGATTTTCGAATTTTGTGGAGTACAAGTTTTCAAAATTTGACCTGATGATTCTCTGGATTTCCACAGTGTCTGTGGTTATATCCCATTTCATTTCTGATTTTGTTAATTACCATGTTCTCTCTCTCTCTGCCTTTGGTTAGTTTGGATAGAGGTTTGTCTATCTTGTTGATTTTATCAAAGAACCAACTCTTTGTTTCATTGATTCTTTGTAATGTTTTCCTAGTTTCTACTTTATTGATTTCAGCCCTCAATTTGATTATTTCTAGATGCCATCACTCATCGTTATAATGAATGTCCAAAAAATTTCATTAAGCAACCTGTGGTACCATTGAAAAACCACCCAAGATCTTTCAAAATGTCTCAATCATCACAGAAACTTCAAATAGACAACTCATGTTTACTGGATCATAGCAGCCAATTCAGTGGCAGGCCCAAGTTATGGATTCTTACTCTGATTCTGGTGTCCTTGCAGAGTATGGAAACATGGGGATAGGTGTGTAAACTGGGGCTGGAGTCAGAAGTCCTGTTTTGACTTCATAATAAAAGTCAGCTAGACTTCACTGGTTCCTAAACAGTCAATCTTAAAACAGGGTGGGTTGTCTCCACGATCTGAGGAAACTCCTCAGCCTAAGATGAGGCTTAACTTACTTTCCCTCCACCATCCTAACATCATAGTCTTCTGGTCAGAAATATCTGCACATATCTCTGTTGGACTTCCCCTATTTTCCTTCTTCCAATCATCGTTATTATTTCTAATACACCTCTCAGCTCACCAAGACTCATCCATTCTCAAGTGAGACCTGATGCCTCATTCTTCTATGGTTACATTAACCTCTTTTACATATATTGGATAACTGCTTATTTTGTGAGTTATCTCTTTAACAATGAGGTTACTAATGCCATAAAATATTGAGGTGTTTGAAACTAGAAAATATAAATATTGCTATTTTCACAAAAATACATTATTATGTATTGGATAAAATATTTGCTTGCTACCAAACTTCACTACTTCTTACATTAGGTGAGATTATTAAATGTTCATTTATTACTGAAGTCTGAAAACCTCTGTGTGACTTATTAATCATGTTAATTTGAGTCTTATGATACCAGGTAGCATTTTCAAAGTATATAACATATGCAATATATTTGTATTAGATTATCTTCATGGATTGCTGAGGTCTTTTTTTCTGCTCTGATAAGAGGCTTTTACAACAACCCAATAAAGTAGCTGCTTGTGTTGACAAACATTTTGTGGCTTTGTTAAGGAACTTTGAGGAGGTTAATTGCCTTACTCAGAGACACTAAAAATTAGGCAAGAGGGCTGTGGCCAAATCCCTTGTAATTTACCACTACCCTATATCCCACCTTAACTTCTGCATTTTATAGTGCTAAGTTCTGTCATTTATTGGGACTATTGGTTTCCCTTGCTAGAACCTGATAGTTGCTCAATGTTGGAAGACTTCTGTTGACAGATGGTCTCTCCACAGCTTCTCCTTGGTCTTTGCAATTTTTTCCTCTGTAGTTAGATGTGAACCCACCAGTGCATGACTTAAACCGTTCAGAAATACCTGAAGAAAATGTTTTTTTCTAGGTATCAGAAGCCTAAAACATCACAAGTATGATCACTGCTAAAGAAATAGAGTTGATTATTAAGGGAAACTGTGAGTGCTGTTGACAATTTGCACAGAGGTTTGTGACACAAAACAAGTGGAGGAGTGTTCACAACCCACCCAATCCAGACTACAGGAGATCTTAAGATGAATGAGTCCTCAAGGCTGTGACCCTTCTTACCCAGTGCCTCCTGCAGGTCAATAGTGGAGTGCCTATGAGAATGAAGAGGAATAGCTCTCCCATTATCACACCAGCTTCAGCTGTAAGATCTGAGGTTTCAGATGCCATTGGAGGTTAACTTCCAATCTTTAGAGGTAATATTAGAATATGCATGATACTTGGACAAGATCTAGTACAATGGAGCAATCAACAAATGGGAAAGAAAAATGATAATCATTAAGAACATTAATAACTTTTTACACAGAGATACTTCCCAGAATTTATGAAGAACAGATAAAAGTTAATAAATGATAAAAGTTAATCAGAGAAAATGTGTGTCTTGAAGGATGCCTAATAGATTAAGAAGATTTGGTGCTCTTGGGAAGGCCCCAGGATCAGTTCCAGTATCTATATAGCAGCTCATAGCTCTCTGTAACTCCATTTCTAGGGGATTTGACTGTGTATTTCTGTCTGCACAGGCAACAGGCATAGATATATTCAGGCAAATTACTTATACTTTTGAAATAAATGTAAGTAATTATTTTTCTTAAAAAAGTAAAATGAATGTGCCAACCATCCCTTAGTGGAGCATTTGATCTAATAAATGTGCACACACTATTTATGTATGTACACTTCTGCCTTCATTTCAGGAGAAAAATGTAAACTACTATGACATGGAAATATAATGTTTTTTTCCTATTAGATTGAGAGTAGGAAATATAATACAACTACCACAGTACATGTATCAATATGGACAAAGACCATAAAAACACCATCACAGTGTAAATTCACAAAGTCAAGATCAGTTATCCCCCAAAGCTCAACAAAACTTCAAGTAGGTTAAGTGGCCACATTGACTTCACAGAGGGGGGACTATGGTCTCTACCTTCTCTGGTTTCCACATGAGGAGATACCTTTCTTCAAGTGAGATAGCTGCTGCTGCCATTACTTGGGAAGAAACAAAGGAGAGAGCAATCAGTAACAAGAAAATGAAAACTAAGATGCAAATCAAACTTGATTGCTTTATTTCAAAAGGGCATTTTTCATACAGGTTATATTTTAATGGTTCAAGATACTCTTGAGCTTCAGTGACCAGTTCTGCTCTGAAGATTGGCAGGAGGAAAGGCAAGTGAAACCCAATAATATAAACAATTCAAATGAGCATGGTGGTTGTTTGGATATGCAATTTTACTAGGTGCTACTGAGACAAACTCTGAAGATCAGCACAATAATGAGGGATGTGTCTGAAATATAAGCTATGTTTTTTGATTGAGAAATATAAGTCCAAAAGGCTATTGAAGGGGTCATGTCCCATTAGGCAATATGATAAATAAATATATATATATATGTATATATATACATATATATATGCATGTGAAATAGTATTCATATGGCTTTGCTAGTTATTACACAGAGTTGTACATAATAACATTTTAACAATGAAACAGTATTTAGCAACATGTAAATATGAGCTAGCAATTTTAATCCTGGGACACCATATGGTAACTGAAATTATTAGAAAGTTACTACTTTTGGCATATACCTGAAGGGGGAAAGTGTATGAGTACATGTACAAATGGTTTTCATAGACAATGGCAGTATCTCTTGAAGTTGAAGCACTTTCTACAATTTGAGTGTTGTTTCTTGGAAGTAAGGTCATATTTTCTAAAAGTTAAAAAAATTCACACTCACACATGACCCATAGCACAATATTTGATGGCTCCCAAAGTGTGAAGAGGCACCTGGAATGCACTCATGAGATGAGTTCAGGTCACACCAGCTTCTTCAACACACCCTGCTCTAGCTTCAGCCTGACCTACTCTGTCCCTCAGCTCCTCTTGAGTTAGATTCACCAGGGTCATCCTCCTTTCTCTATAAAAGCCCCCAAAGAAGGGAGTCACAAAGTTTTCCTTCATGAGAGTGATAATACCCCAGAAACACTCAAAGAACTGACTCTAGAAAACACAGGTATTTAGGCTGGTACAAGTTCCACACTTCCTGAGAAGAAGAGGCTCCCACTTCAGAACTCAAAAACTCATTTTTCCATGAGATCCCAAACATGGAAAATATCCAATTCTTTTTTTCCTCTGAGTGCACCGAGGTAAATACTCAAGTAGATGGGAAACAGGAGAAGATAGCTAGGCTCCTTCATCATTGTCAGCTGGAAGGGAGGGCTGTCACTGAATACACAGACCAACATCATGGCAGCAACTGTGAGAACACAGGAACATCAAAGGGATCTTGAGGGCAACAGTCTCTCCCAGTTCCCATCAGTGTGTGCCCTCTCTCCCTACAGAACCTGTGTCTGCACCTTCTCATGACAGCCCTATAAATGCTGCCTGGCTCCTCACTCCCCACACACTTGGCTCCTATTTACCCCTCCTCCAGGTGACTCTCAGCCATGAAGACACTTGTCCTCCTCTCTGCCCTTGTCCTGCTGGCCTTTCAGGCCCTGGCTAATCTTCTGTCAGAAGCAACTGAGGAGACTAACAATGAGGATCAGCCAGTAGTAGAGGACCAGGAGGTGTCCATCATCAATAGTGGCCCCGAACTCTCTGCTCTCCAACGTTCAGGTGAGCAGTGATGCCCAGTATGCTATTGGGTTCGAGTCTCCTGAGACGGGAACAAAGAGGTGCTCTGGAATCCTGTTGGGAGATGTGTGATTCAGGAAGAATCTTGATTAATCCTCCACCATATTCACTGCCTTATTCATAGAAGTAACAGTGAGAGTAAAAAAGTGTAACTGATTGCCTTTTTTCTAAATATTCTGATCTAAAGGTTTATCTGTAGAATAGTTTCAAAATATAAAACATATTCACTAGCCCCTTTTCCATCCATTTGATAATTTTGTTATAGAACAAATGATCTGCTTTGCTTGAAACAATGTATTTAGGAACCAAATGTCAGTACATTGACAGTGTTGGGGCAGAAAGACACAAAAAGGTGAAGGAACCAAAATGCCTGTCAGGTCAGTCATGTGATCAACTCTTATTAAATGTAATATTTCCCAGTGTTTGGAGTTGATCATGGTGCTGATTGTGATATCACCGATACAAACAAACCTCCTGTGTACAATGTGTCATACATCTTTATAGTATTGTACACTATTGCATATTTCTGGTTGCCTTACTGTCCTTGTGTCCTCTGTTTCCTCAGGCAAAAGAGTATGGTGCCTGTGCTACGGTAAACGATTGTGCCTGTGTACCCATAAACAATCCTGAAAATTTTACCAACGTGTCACCAGGATCTGTAGAAAACAACCAACACTTTACAAGTTCTGCTGCTCTGAAATCAGAGATAGGATCACAGTTTTCTCTGAGATATCATGATCTGTCATTAGCCTTGTACTTACTCTCAGTTGTTTTCCTTATCCAATAAATTTCCTTGCAGAAATAAAGAATCTGTTTTCATGTTTTTTTTTTTTTCCGGTGCTTTCTATGTGACTTAGTCAGTACTTTCCCAAGCTAGGCAATAGCCTCTTCAATGAATCCCTATACAGAAGTCTTGGTTACATTTAGGTAGTTGTTTCAAGGTTGAACAGGATCAAAGATACAAAGTAACATCTCAGTGATTCTCCTCTAGTTACTTCTCCTGTACATATCCTTTCTGCATCATAGGATTTGAGTGGAATTTTGGTAACACCAACAAATCACTAGGACACACAAGTTTGAGTTTTACAAATTTAAGTAGAAAGAAATAAAGCACAGACACATTATTCAATGAAATTAAAAATCAGTTTGTATCAAACAAAATGACAATCATTAAGAACATTAATAATTTGGTAGACAGAGATAATTTCCAGAATTTATCAAAAACAGATAAAAATTCATCAGAGAAAATGTGGGTCTTGAAGGATGTCTCAGTGATTACGAGAATTTGGTGCTCTTGCAGAGGACCCAGATTCAATGTCAGTACCCATATGGCAGCTCATAGATTTCTGCAACTCCAGTTTAGGGGATTTGATTATCTATTCTGGTCTGCACAGGCTACAGGCACAGATATATGCTGGCAAAATACTTATACTTATAAAATAAATATAAGTAATTCTTTTTCTTAAAAAAGTAAAATGAATGTGCCAACCACTCCTTCAATGGAGCATTTGACCTAATAAATGCCCACACACTACTTACACATGTGTACTTCTGCCTTCATTCATGAGAAAAATGTAAACTTGTATGACATGAAATTTAATTTTTTGCCAATTAGATCGAGAGTAGGAATTATGATACAAGCATCACAGTACAGTACAATACACTTATCAACATGGACAAAGACCCTAAAAACTCCATCAGGGTGCAAAATCACAAAGTTAAGATCAGGTATCCCCCAAAGCTCAGCAAACCAACAAGTAGGTAAGTGGCCACATTGACTTCACAGAGAAAGGATTCTGGTCTCTACCTTCTCTGGTTACCACACGAGGAGATGTGTTTCTTCAAGTGAGATAGCTGCTGCTTTCAGGACTTGGGAAGAAACAAAGAAGAGAACATAAAATAACAAGAAAATGAAAACTATGGTGTAAATCAAACCTGATTTACTTACTTTAAAAGAGTATTCTTTTTTTTTCTTCAGGCTTACTACTAACTAGCTCTTAACATTTTATTTTTTTATTATTTAATTACTACTCATATTTACATATCCATCCCCCATCCCCTCACCCTCTCATCCTCCCATGTTCCCCCCAACCCCCCCAACCCATCTCCAAACTCCTCCCCCAGGGATAGTGAGGCCCTCCACCAGGGACCTTCATAGTCTGTCATACTGTTTGGTGGAAGGCCTAGGCCCTCCTTACTGTATCTGGACTGCAATAGTATCCCTCCATATGGAATGGGCTCCCAAATTCCATTGTGCTCTAGGGTTAAAGACTGGCTCCACTGATAGAGGTCCCATAGACTGTCTTGGCCTCCTAGCTGGCACTCACATTCAGAGGGCTTGGTTCTGTCCAATGCTGTTTCCAAAGCTTTATGAATAGAGTCTCCATTCTTTCAGTAGGTCAGGTCAAATGTTTCTGTGGGTTTCTGCAGCACCATCTTGGCTTCTTTGTTCATCCCTCCTACCTCTCCACAATTGGACTCCAGGGGTATGGCTCAGTGTTCAGCTGTGGGAGCCTGTTTCTGCTACGAACAGCTACTGGATGAAGGCTGTAGGAGTGGTAACCAAAGTAGTCATCAATCTCATTATAAGGGAAGGACATCAATGGCATCATCTCCACCACTGCCTGGCTTCTTCCTTGGGGTCATCCCTGTGAATCCCCTAACAGTTAGCCTGTGTCAGACCCCTCTCCATACCTGTACTGTCTCCCTCTATCAAGGCATCTCCTTTCTTGCCCTCCTCTATTCCTCCCCTCTCTCAGGCCACTTGTTTTCCTACCCCATTCTTCCCTGCCCACCTCCTTCCACTCCACCCACACCCCATAATCCCACTTTGTTCAGGGGTTCTAGTCACCCTCCCTTTCGTCAAGGTATTATAAAATCTTCTCTTGGTGTCCTCCTTGTTTCCTAGCTCCTCTGGCAGTGTGGATTGTAGACTGGTAATCCTTTGCTCTATGTCTAAAAATCATATATGAGTGAGTACATACCATGTTTGTCTTTTTGTGACTGGGTTACCTCACTCAGGATGGTTTCTTCTAGTTCCATCCATTTGCCTGCATTTTTCAAGATTCCATTGTTTTTTTCTGTTGAGTAGTACTCCATTGTGTAAATGTACCACATTTTCTCAATCCATTCTTCAGTTGAGGGGCATCTAGGTTGACTGATTCCCATTTTCCTGAGAAACTACAATAATGATTTCCAAAGTGGTTGTGTAAGTTGGCACTCCCACCAGCAATGGAGGAGTGTTCCTCTTTCCCCACATATGCTCCAGCATAGGCAGTCATTGGTGTTTTTGATTTTAGCCATTCTGATAGGAGTAAGATGGTATCTCAGAGTGGATTTTAGCTGCATTTCCCTGATGGGTAAGGATGTTGAGCACTTTCTCAAGTGTCTTTCAGTCATTTTAGATTCATCTATTGAGAATTCACTATTTAGTTCTGCACTCCACTTTTTAATTGCATTGTTTGGTGTTTTGGTGACTAGCTACTTGAGTTCATTGTATGTATTGGTGATGAGCTCTCTGTCAGATATGGGGCTGGTGAAGTTCTTTTCCCATCCGGTGGGCAGGCATTTTGTCTTGCTAATTGTGTGCTTTGCCTTAGAGAAGCTTCTTTGTTTCAAGAGGTCCCATTTATTAATTGTCGATCTCAATGTTTGTGCTATTGGTATTATGTTTAGAAAGCAGTCTCCAGTACCAATTTGTTCGAGGGTACCACCTACCTTCTCTTCTAGAAGGTTCAGTGTGTCTGAATTTATGTTGAGGTCTTTGATCCATTGGGATTTAAGTTTTGTGCATGGCCATATATATGGATGTATTTGCAATCTTCTACATGTCCAAACCCAGTTATGCCAACATCATTTGTTGAAGATGCTTTCCTTTTTCCATTGTATAATGTTAGCTTCCTTGTCAAAAAACCAGGTGTTCATAGGCATGTGCGTTAATATTAGGGTTTTCAATTCGATTCCATTGGTCTACCTGTCTATTTTTGAGCCAATATCAAGCTGTTTTTAGGACTATGACTCTTTTTTTAATCATTTTTATTTGAATTAGAAACAAGATTGTTTTACATGACAATCCCAGTTCCCTTCCCCCACTCATCCTCCCCTGCCACTGCCCCCAACTAAAACCCTACCTATCACATATCCTTTCTTCTATTCTTCCCCTGACTCAAGCTTTCTGCTCCCTCGTGTCCTCTGCATTCTTCCTCTTCTTCCTTTCTCATTCTCCTAGCTCCCTCCCCCCTCTTCCCATGCTCTCAATTTGCTCAGGGGATCTTGACCCATTCCCTTTCTCCAGGGGACCATGTATGTCTCTCTTAGGGTCCTCCTTGTTTACTAGCTTCTATGGCAGTGTGGTAATAACTGTAGGCTGGTAATATTTTACTCTATGTCTAAAATCCACATATGAGTGACTACATATCATGTTTGTCTTTTTGTGATTAGGTTACCTCGCTCAGAATGGTTTCTTCTAGTTCCATCCATTTTCCTGCAAATTTCAAGATTCCATTGTTTTTTTCCACTGAGTAGTACTCCATTGTGTAAATGTACCACATTTCCTCTATCCAGTCTTCCATAGAGGGGCATCTAGGGTGTTTCCAGTTTCTGGCTATTACATAAGTTTGTATATGTTGTGCCCACATTCTCACTGAATTCTAGGAAATGTTTAATTTCCCTTTTTTTGTTTCTTCCTCGACCCAGGAATTGTGCAATTGGGTGTTACTTAATTTCCGTGAATTTGTAGGTTTTCTGTAATTTGTGTGGTTGCTGAATTCTAACTTTAAAGCATGGTGGTCTGATAAGATACAGGGGGTTATTTCAATTTTTGTACCTGTTGAGGTTTGCTATGTTGCCAAGTATGTGGTGGATTAGAGAAGGTTTCATGTGGTGCTGAGAAGAAGGTAAATTGTTTTGTATTTGGATGGAATGTTCTGTAGATATCTGTTAAGTCCAATTGGGTCTTAACTAACTTCAATAGTTCCTTTGTTTCTTTGTTAAGGTTCTGTCTGGTGTTCCTGTTTGATGGTGAGAGTGGGTTGTTGCAGTCTCCCACTATAAGTGTGTACGGTTTTAAGTATGATTTGTGTTTTAATAATGTTTCTTTTACAAAGGTGGATGCCTTTGTATTTGGGGCATAAATAATCAGAATTGAGAGTTCATCCTGATGGATTTCTTCTGTGATAAGTAGGAAGTGATCTCCTTCATCTCTTTTGATTGATTTTAGTTTAAAATCCAGTTTGTTGGATATTAGGATTGCTATCCCCGCTTGTTTCTTGGGTCAATTTGATTGGAAAATATTTCCCCAAACATCAATTCTTAGATCCCATCTGTCTTTGAAGTTGAGGTGTGTTTCTTATATACAGCAGAAGGAAGGATTCTGTCTTCTTATTCATTCTGCTAATCTCTGTCTTTTTTTTAGGCGAGTTAAGACCATTGATGTTGATGGATATTAATCACCATTGATTGTTCATTCTTGTTTGTTTTTAATTTGGTGATGGTGGTGAAATTATATGTGGGATTTTATCCCCTTTTCCTTTTGGCTGTTGGTAAAGTGGGATTATCTATTTCCTATATTTTCCTGGTTGTAGTTAACTTCCTTCAGTTGCAGATTTCCTTCCAAAACTATCTGTAGGGCTGGATTGGTGGATATGTATTGTTTGACTCTGGTTTTATAATGGAATATCTTATTTTCTCCATCTATATTGATTGAAAGCTTTGCTGGGTATAGTAGTCTGGGCTGTCATCCATGGTCTCTTAGTGTAGGTAGAATATCTATCCAGGACCTTCTGGCTTTCAGAGTTTCCATGGAAAAGTCAGGTGTAATTCTGATAGGTTTGCCTTTATAAGTTACTTGACATTTTACCTTTGCTCTTCTTAATATTTTCTCTTATTAAGTATGTTTGGTGTTTTGATTATTATGTGTTGAGGGGACCTTTTTTGGGGTCCAGTCTATTTGGTGTTCTGTAGGCTTATTGTACTTTCATTGGCATGTCTTTCTTTAGGTTGGGAAAGTTTTCTTCTATGAGTTTGTTGAATATGTTTTCTGTGCCTTTTAGTTGGATTTTTTTTACCTTCTTCTATATCTATTATTCTTAGATTTGGTCTTTTCATGGTATCCCATATTCCCTGGATATTTTGTATTAGGGATTTGTTGAACTTAAGATTTTATTTGGTTGATGAATCTATTTCTCCTAGAGTATCTTTAGCTCCTGAGATTCTCTCTTCCATCTCTTGTATTCTGTTGGTTATGCTTGTGTCTGTAGTTCCTGATGGTTTACCCAGCTTTTCAATTTCCAGCATTCCCTCAGATTGTCTCTATTTCAGTTTTTAGGTCTTAAACTGTTTCCTTGAGAGATTTGTTGATATCTTGTATGTTTTGGTTTATTTTTCTTCCATTTCTTTAAGAGATTTTCTCATGTCTGCTTTGAGGTCCTCTATCATTTTCTTGAAGATGTTTTTAAGGTCAATCTCTTATGCGTCATCTGCATTGTGATGTTCAGGTCTTATGTTGTCCTCATCTCATCCTTTCTTCAGGTGGGTGTAGCAGGAGTCTCTTCCTCTCCTGGTGGGTATGGGATCAAGGTTCCCTTCTGGTAGATGAAAACAGTTCCAATATTCTGATGTCTGCCCTCTTCTGGTGGATGGAAGTGGGACTGTTACTGGGGCCTTGGCAGTCTCTTGGTGTGTTGAATCCTGCCACCGAGTTCGGATCCCGTGAGCAGCTCAATACATCAACTTCTGCTTTGTCAGTGTATTTATGAAATGGGACTTCATCTATTACTTCATTTCTCAAGAACAACCCATAACACATAATAAATAAGTGGAAAAAGTCCTGTCCTCTTTCAGGTGATTCAATGAAAAAATTTTATTCATTTTTCATCTACATTTCTGTAATGGGAATGCAGGACTGGTGTGTAACCAAAGTGTGGACCAGGCCTCTGTCCTTGAGGAGAGATTTAGTGGGAAGAGGTGGCCTTGGTGATTGCTAGAACATGAGGGAAACCAGGAAGTATTTGTTTCTTTGCTTGCTTTTAACTAGGAAGTTAAGCTACTAACTTTCCAGGCATTTGCCCATCATATCAGAGCACAGAAAAATAAAGGAGAAAAAAGGCCAAGACAACACTTGTATTACTAAAACTATCCAGTTTCTTTTCTCAGGATTCCTCCTTACCATTCTCAAGAATTTGAGGGGCAA
Source organism: Cricetulus griseus (assembly GCF_003668045.3). Classification (NCBI taxonomy): domain Eukaryota; kingdom Metazoa; phylum Chordata; class Mammalia; order Rodentia; family Cricetidae; genus Cricetulus; species Cricetulus griseus. The sequence goes on along the minus strand of NW_023276807.1, from coordinate 61,991,441 downwards.
TGCTGCGTCAGCCTGAGTTGATGGGGAATGGTCATCTGTGTATATGTTTATCTTAATGGTTGATAAATAAAACACTGTTAGCCAATAGGGCAGCAATATAGGTAAGACTAGGATATGATGATTCTGGGAAGCGTACACTGAGAGGAGTCCTCATGTGATCCGAGGAAATGACATAGGTGGGCAGAAGCAGATGTAGCAGGGACAAAGAGGAAATCACTCTATGATCTGCAGAAATGTAGCAGACAAAGGCTTAGCAGGTCCAGTATTCGTTGTAAGCCATGACCACATTGAAATACTTGGATTTATAGGTTAATAACTAGGGCAAGGCTAGCCAATAAGTAACCATAGCCAATGGTCAACATATTTATAATTAATATAAGATTCGTGTGTTCCTTTGGGGGTGATATGTTTCTGGGCCCAGGCTATCAGGAAAGAGTGCTCTTAACACTAAGTTGGTTCCTGAACCTTGAATCCAAGGCTCCAGTTAGTACACATTAGAAAGACAATCACTCCTACTGTAGAATCTTTACATGAAAGAGCTGGTTACAGTTGTTCTGGGTATAGTCTGGGGATCAGTGTTCTCAGCTGATTCTAAGGCACTACTTTTATGAGGTTAATTATAAAAGAACAAGGTCTTCTGATGTCAGAAGTCCTGAAGACAGTGGGATAGGTTATAAACCAAGAGTTTTAGGTGGACAGCCAAAGAGGGTGAATCTAGGCAGTGTTGATTGTGTGGGCATGTGGTCATTGGTTAGAGGGTTGCAGAGAATGAGAGGATTACTGTCACCTTGGGCACCATAGTACTACGAGGTAGGGCAGGTGAACAGATTGGTCACATTGCAATGGGGAATGTTATTCTTTTGTTTAAAAAGAAGAAAAGAGAAATATTTAGACAGACATATTGACTATAAGTTTATTATAAGGCAGAATGGGTAGACTAAGAAGAGGAACAGGGTAATGGCTGACCGCCATGGCCGGTCGCCATAGAGAGAGGGCGGGGAAACAGAGAGAGGGGACAGAGAGCAGGAACAGGGGGAGAGAGAGAGAGAGAGGGCAGGGGCCTATCTTTTAAAGGGGTCCTCTGCACCTGCATGCAGACTTCTTTCCCATGGAACCTTGGGCTGACCAGGGTATTGCCTGAGTGGATTCCACCAGGTAACAGGGGCAGGCCAGCATAATGCCTGAACCTTTCAGGGAACCTTTTAATCTAAACTGTAATTTTCTGAAATGACCTGTGGATCTTTGTTTTGCTAAGGAAAGTTCCTGAAACACAAAAAAATTTATTTACTCAAAGCCTTACATTCTGTTTTTTTTTTCTAGTTGTTGTTGTTGTAGAAGGAGTTCAGGAAATCAAATTATGAAATGTATATGAACATAAATTGGAGATATATCTTTGTCTATCAAAGCTCTATGCAGTCAGTGTACATTACTGTATATTATTGACAAGAGATGCCAATTACCTCCAGGTGCCACAGTGGATGAACTGTTAGAGAGTTTGTAGTATACACGTGTGTGTTTGCATGTGTACACATGGAGCAGTCTTGAACCCCAAAAATGTGGAATTTTTAATAACTGAGATACATCTGCCAGACACTTACTGTGTAAACTCCAGATGCACAAAGGGAAGGACAACATATTCTGACAAATACAAGACAAAAATTAAGATAATGGAAAGTGAGAAAACAATACTTGTTATTGGAGACAGACAAGGTTAGAGGATGCTGAAGAGATGTTGGTCAGTTGATACATTTAGGTAGTAGCCAAGAGTTCTGGTCTACTAATACACGGTAACATGTCTGTAAGCAATAACAGATTATGTATTTTGAAATGCCTAGGAACATGAATTTTAGCATTTCATCATAGAGAAATTATTAATGTCAGAGGTGACACATATGCTAATTCCCCAATTTAGTCATTGCACAATGTGTGTATACATTTGTCATCCATTACCATTGTGCACCTTAAATATTGTCATCATTACAATAGGTCAATTTAAAAACTATAAACTCTTGCATTTTACAAGAAAATTTCACCTCAAACTTCAAAGTGGGAAGGAAGAATACATGAAACTATTTATCCTGGGTCAAGAATTTGAAATAGGGTGAGGGTTTGGAAGGAACTTCTGGAGACAGAACAGAGGCTTTCAATTCTGGAGAATATTACTGGGGAAGGTGGTCAATGGTATTATGTCATGTGTTTGCTGATTGACACTTAGAGCACTCATTCTAACTGTACCTGAAAACAGAGGACCTACTTCCTTAGATAAACACGTTTCAAAAGAATGACCTCACATTTGATTAACTCATTAAATTTATTTTGCCCGGACACGAGTTAACTATTTAAGATGAAATGTCCTCTGAGACTTCAGTAACTGCATATTATGTTTGCATTACACTAATAAGTACTCTGTGATAATCGAGGCTAAAGGGGTTGAACTGGCTAGAGTTACAAATTCATTACTAGTTCAGTTGATATAGTTGTATGTCACTGGTCAACACAGATTGTTATATCAACTAAAATATGAAGTGCTTCTAGCATTTTACTTCCTCAAAGAGTGATGGGGTACTCTCTTTTCCCTGCATGCCTCCTTCCATATTGAATACCAACAAGAATGTCTGCTGTGAACCCACATTACATGTGCTAATGCAGTCAGCAATCTAAGAGGTCACCCCTGCTGTCTTTCCATCAGGTATCACACCTAATGCCCTTGAGGTACCTGGAATGTTCTGGAGTCTGAGTCTTAGTACCCTGAGAAACACTGGAGCTTCCAGGCTGGAGGTAGACCTGTCTGCTGATTTCTTTATTTTCCCTGGAATCATTTCCAGACAGCATTATCCCAGCAAAGGTACAAGGTAACTTACTTGAGTGTATATTGCACAGTACCATTTGTCATTTAGCACTTGTATATTCAGAGTGTGAACAACACTTAGTTTTCAGTGTAGAGAATACATCTTGTCCTGTGCAAGCATAGGTGCTACAGATAATGTGCACATCATAGAGTGGGATGCCTTCCGTTGCTTCCTACCTATTCTGTCACTGTACTAACTTTTTCTAATATTGTCAATTGTTGTCTCTATGGAGCCATAAACAAACCTGGGCTTAGAAGGCAGAGGCTCAATGAAAATAAAAATTCAGTTAATTTCAATTAAAACTGAGTCTATGGTCACTTAGTGTTTTCTGATACTGTAACACTTGGAGCTAGAATTTTTTCTAAAAAGATTTTAAAATAAGATTCTGATGACTGAACTCATGAGTCTTTACAAAGACACAAACCAAATATCAATGAAATACTAGCAAGTATGTATCAATGACAAGATAAGAATTTTCTAGACCGGACTTTGAGATGAAAATTAATTAAAAACATTACAATAACAATTCCCTTGTAATAAAAAGGCAAATTAGAATTTTACTGTTTTTCTGCTTTTCTTACAACACATGGACTTGAGTTTCATGCTGTGACTCATACAGATCTTTATTATCCTTCTGGGCACCATTTATGAAGCAGTGTTTTTTAGATGGGTGGTGGTGTCACAGGCCTTTAATCCCTGCATTTGTAGGGAGAGGCAGGTAGATCTCTAGGAGTCAGGCAAGCCCCAAGTATACAGAACAAGTTCCTGAATATCCTGGAATACCACCCCCCCCACACACACACCTTTTAAGAAAACATTGCAGGGTTGGACCTTGAGTAATGGACCTCATTAGACACTAAACCATGTCTACTAGACAACAGTGGAAAATCTGAGAAGCCACTTCTGAGCTGGTGGGTCTGTTATGCTGGCTACATCAGAGCAACCAGCTTGATCAACTCTGCTAGTAGGAAATGATATACAGAGGAGCTGTTATTCTTTCCCAGATGTGAGAACTTTCTTACAGCCTGGCCTCTATGACTAACTACTGTGGCTGAATTTGCACTCTGATATTTAGGCAAACTTTATTAGCTTGTAAACTAAATATCACCACAGTTTTTTTACTGTGATAATTTCATGGGTTTTGCTTGTGTTTGTGTGTTTCACTCCATGCACATGAGTGTCTCATGCTTTTTCTTTTTTGTTTCTTCAAATTATTCTTGTTTGTTTATTTGTTAGCTGGTTGGTTATATTTGCCTGCTGGTTTTCTAAAGAAAGAGAAGGCATAAAGTTGCATCTCCTCACAGATCTTAGAGGGAAAACTGTAATCAGAATACATTGCAGAAAAAGAAAATTTAGAATTAAAAACATCAGAAGCCAAGAAAGAAATATTGATGTTGTGTATATAAGGAAATGTTGAAAGAAACAAGTACTGAAAACCATGGTCATCTTGGGGTTCTTTATTGCTGTGAAGACCAGTGTGAATGGCTGTGAAGCACAGAGGAAAACCTGGCATCCTGAGGTCACAATTGGTCAGGTAGGCATTAGGTGTAATAGTCCAGGGTCAACTCTGCAACTCTTTAAAGATTTATGTTTTGGCTGAGGATGGAAAGAATATTGTGGCTGAGAAGGGCAGAGGAGATACATGGAGTAGCCCACAGAGTTGTTTTGTGTCACCAAAGTCACTTTGCAGTCTCTGACTCATCAGTGCCATCTCCAGTGCTGTTGCCTGTGCACTTGCTGGGCAAATACACATGATGTTTATGTCAGAACGATCAAGTTCATGAAACATTGTTCGGAGAGAAAGACCTTAAGTCAGGACATGATGTAGCAGGCATGTGTTTATGCCAGGAAGTCAATAATACAGAATGTATTACTACTACAAAAGTCAGTGGGGTATTCCAAAGACCTTGTGAACTATAAAATCAATGACAGAGAAAATTATAAGCTTTTAATAGTTTTATAAGATCTAGGAAACACCAGGCCATCCTATGATCTTGTCTGTGCTTACTCCAACTTCCCTTTTAGTTCAGCCCCTCACTTTTCTCCTGATCCCTACAATGAGTGTGAGAAAAAGTTTCGGGCAACAATGATCATTATAACAATTAATAACAAATGTTTTCAGCTATTAATTGTCACTACGTCATTTTATCTTCACAGAAATTTACTGAGCAGGTGCTGTGACATGAAACAGAAACAGTGAAAGTAACAATAAGTAAATATTTAAAAATCTAGGAATCAATGGTAATTTGCTAAATTTATGAAGAGCTTAACAGTACATATTAATCACATGCAAACTGAGTGATAACAAGAGTATTCAAAGAACTGCAAGTTATTCTTTCCATGACAATTGAGTACTACTAATACAAAAATACAAGTAGCTTTTCAATGGAATCTGACTTTTGCCTGACACCTGAGAAAATGCATTTTTAAAGTTATCTAGCTGGGTGGTGGTGAAACATACCTTTAATCCCAGCACTTGGGAGGCAGAGGCAGGGGTATATATGTGAGATTGTGGTCAACCTGATCTAAAAAGTGATTTCCAGGAGCAAGGGCTACTCAGAGAAACTGGTTTTCAAAACAACATATATGTATACTTTACAGACATTTCTTCTATGAAGCCCCAAAGACTGGAAGAATCCAATGAATCACCAGAAATCCCAGTGTGCAATGCAGGCTGTGGATGAAACTGGTCTTGAGGACACAGAAACTCCACATCAATCTGATCTTCAATGCACATCAAGCCACCACCTCTAAAGGTTAAGAGTCCTAGAACAGGGCTCCTGACCCCACAATACAGGAAGCAATAGAGAAGAAAGTGTAAAGAAATAGCAAAATGTTTCTGGAAAAACCAAAAAAAAAAAAAAAAGAAATAGCAAAATGAGGATATGGCAAATCAAATGTATGTGATGGTTGAACGTGTATCCTGAGATTTGACCTACTATCTAAGCAACTCTTCACCCTAGAAATGACTACTAAAGTGTAACCAAGAGTTTGTTTATAGGGATTCTTTGAAGAGTCTGTCCCTTATCTCAGAAAAGTCCTGACTGAACCACACAAATAACACAAAGGAAACATAAAAACAGATTCTTGTTCTGTTGTGCAAAAAAATTTATTGGAGAAGGAAACAATTGAGGCTAGGTTCAAGGGTAATGACAGATCATGAGATCCCAGAGAACATGATAATCTTCTGTCTGTTTTCAGCGGCAGCAGAATACCCCACGTAATGGACCTATTTTGCATATCCCAGAGACATGTTCAGAACCTCTGCAGGATCTTTTTCTACATTTGCATTTCAGGTCTGCTGAGGCTGAGGAAACAGAGAACACCAGGCATAAAGTAAGGTAGCCAGCAGTATGCAATAATGTATAATACTATGAAGATACATGACATATGGTACAGAGGAGGTGTTTTTTTATTGGTGACAGCATACCCAGTACAATGATCAACTCCAAACACATACACAAACATAATACATTAAACAAGGGTTGATCACATAACTGACTTGAGAGGCATTTCGGGTCCTTCACCTTTCTGTGGTGTCCTGATCAAACACTGGCATTTGGTCCCTAAATCTATTTTTTTAAGCAAAGAAGATTTTTCTTTCTATAACAAAATTATCAACTGGATAGACAAAGAGCTGATCAGTATGTTCTATATTTTGAAATTCTTCCACAGATAAATTTTTAGAACAAAAAAATTAAAAGAAAGAAAATCTGTTACACTTTTTTAGCTTTGTGTGTGACTTCTATTAATAAGACAGTAAAGATCTTAGAGGATCAATCAAGATTCTTCCTGAATCACACAGCTCTCCACAGGAATCCAGGACACCTCTTCAACCCTGTCTCAGGAGACACCCAACCCACGATCACACTGAGCGTCACCACTCACCTTGACCTTGAAGAACAGAGCCTTCTGGGTTTCCAAGTATGATGGAAACATCTTGGTCCTCTGATCCTGGCTGCTCCTCATTTTTAACCTCCTCAGTTGCTTCTGGCAGAGGGTCAGCCAGGGCCTGAAAGGCCAGCAAGACAAGGGCAGAGAGGAGGACAAGTGTCTTCATGGCTGAGAGTCACCTGGAAGAAGGGTGAACAGGAGCCCAGTGTGTGGGGAGTGAGGAGCCAGGCTGTATTTATAGGGCTGTCATGAGAAGGTGCAGACACAGGTTCTATAGGGAGAGAGGGCACACACTGATGGAACTGGGAGAGACTGTTGCCCTCAAGATCCCTTTGATGTTCCTCAGTTCTCAAAGCTGCTGCCATGATGTTGGTCTGTGTGTTCAGTGACAGCCCTCCCTTTCAGGTGACAATGATAAAGGGGCCTTGCTCTCTTGTCCTGTTTCCCATCTGCTTGAATATTTACCTTTCTGTAGTGAGGTTAAGAGGCGGGCATTTCAATGTTATTAAGATCATGGAACAGGGGTTTTTGTTCAGAAGTCTGAGCCTGCTGTTCTCAGACAGTGTGGATCCTGAACCACACCTGAGTACCTGTGGATTGGACAGTCAGTTCTTTGAGGGATTTGGAGTATTATCACTCTCATGGAGGAAGACTTTGTGAATATCTTCCTTCGGGGCCTTTATAGAGAAAGATGGCCCCGGTGAATCTAGCTCAAGAGGAGCTGAGGGACAGAGTAGGTCAGAGTGAACCTAGAGCAGGTTGTTCTAAGAACCTAGTGTGACCTGAACACATGTCATGGGTGCATTCCATGTTTCTCTTCACACCTTGAGAGCCATCAAATGATGTGGTGAGGCTCATGTCTCAGATTATGCATTTTTCAAAACTTTTTGTAAAATGGGAACTTACTTCCGAGATTCAAAGTGTGTAGAGGTTGATGTCCTTTGTCCTAAACCCAAGAAGCGACTCTTCTCAAGAAGCCACTGCCATTCATCTAGGAACACTGTTCTGTACCTCTCTTCATCCACTTCCCTCATTATGCGTATGGCAAAAAGATAGAGAACTCTCTACTAACATCTGTCAGCATGTGGTGTCCCAGTGTTATAAGCGCTAGCTCATATTTGTATGTTGATAAAAACGGTTCCATTGTTAAAATGTTTTTTTAATGCTGTGTGCAATAACTATCAAAGCAATAAGATTATTATTTTACATGCACATGCATAGTTACACACACGCATACACACACACACACACACACACACACACACACACACACACACACACACATTACCTAATAGTACATGACCTCTTCAATATCTTTGTGGACTAATATTTATCAGTCAAAAACCTTATTTTATATTTCAGACGCATCCCTCACTCATTCCTGATTTTCAACGTTGCTCTCAGTAGCACTTAGTAAATTTGCATACCCACCATGCTCATTTAAATTGCTTATGTTATTCGTTTTCACGTGCCATTCTTCCTGCCAGTGTTCAGCCCAGAACTTATTATTGATGTCTGAGACAATCTTGAACCATTAAAACATAAGTTTTAAGAAGAAGTACCTTTTTCAGTGAGGCAATCTTAAGGTCTGCTGTACTCTGAATTGGATGTGGGTATGATCAAACCTCCACTTTTTTGTGTCACAAGCCAGTGTGCAAAATGTCAACATAAATTGAAGTTTCCCTTAATAATCAACTCTATTTCATTAGCAGTGACCATCCTTGTGAATTTTTTGGCTTGTGATAACTGGCAAAACCCTTTTCTTCAGGTATTTCTAGGGAATGTAGGTGATTCACTGGTGGATTCACAACTAATCCAGAGGAGGAAAAATTGCAGAGGCAGAGAACAAGAAGACCCTGTGGAGAGATCATCTGCCACCAGAAGTCTACAACATTGAGCAACTATCAGGTTCTAATGAAGGAAAACCAATAGTCCCAATAAATGACAGAACTTAGTACTATAAAATGCAGAACTTAAGGTGGAATATAGTGGAGGGGTGAAGTACAAGGAATTTGGGCACAGCCCACTTGCCTAAACTTTATTGTCTCTGAGTAAGGCAATAAACCTCTTCAAAGTTTCTTTACCAAGCCACAAAATGTTTGTCAACAAAAGCAGCTATTTTATTGGGTTGTTGTGAAAAATCTCTTATCAAAATAGATAAAAAAGATCTCAGCAATTCATAAAGATAAACTAATACAAACATACTGCATATGTTATAGGCTTTGAGAATGTTATCTGGAACCATAAGACTCAAATTATCATGATTTCTATGAAGTCACACAAAGCTGTCCTGACTTGTATAATAAATGAAAATTTAGAATTCTTACCTTATGTATAAAGTGGTTAAGTTCAATAGTATTTAAGTGTTTTATCCAAAAGTTAATGGCATATATTTGTGAAACTGGCAATGTTCATATTTTCTGGTTTCAAACACCTCAAGAACTTTATGGCATTAGTAACCTCATTATGAAAAAGACATCACACAAATTAAGCAGTTATCAAAGATAAAGTAAAAGAGGTTAATGTAACTACAGAAGAGTGAGAAAATGAGTCTCTCTTGAGGAATGATGAGACTTGGGCAAGCTTAGAATTTAAGTGTAATAGAAATAATAATGATGTTGGGAAGAAGAAAAACAGGGAAAGTCCAACAGAGTAACGTGCAGACATTTGTGACAAGAAGACTATGATGTTAGGATGGCTAAGGAGTTTCTCAAAGACAAACCACCCTGTTTTAAAATTGAGTGTTTAGGACACAGTGAAGTCTAATGGATTTTTATTTTGAAGTCAATATAGGAATTGTGACTCCAGTTCCAGTTTACAAAATTTTCCCTGTGTTTCCATGTTCTAAAAGGAGACCACAGTCACAGCAAGAATCCATAACTTGGGCCTGCCACAACTCTGGCTGCTATGAAGCTGTAAGCATGTGTTCTCCTTTTGAAGTTTAATTGATGACTGGGATATTTTAAAGATCTTGGGTAGTTTCCCATGATACCATAGGTTGCTTACTGAAGTTAGTTTGGAAGTTTATTATAATGATAAGTGATGACAATATGTTGACAATGCCATGTTGGTGAAGAAGATGGGATTTCAATAGGGACATGTCTTCTCCTTATCACAAACTACAGTAATTCTCAATTAGGATATGAACTGGCAGTTCTTCCATGTTTCTCCAAGGGCAAATGAAGTTAATTCTTTGAGGTTCTTAGGGATTACTCTAAACTAGGGGACCCACCAGTGAGTCAAAAGCATGCATTCTGTAACTAAACTGGGGAATGTACCAGGCCATTTCTTTTCTATCAACAACTGTCTCCCAGATCATGACTTAGCTTAGGCTCATTTCTGGCTACATCTTTTAACTTAAATTAAGCTGTTTCTCTATCTTTTTCCTTGGGCATTTTTACCTTCCTTTAACCTTTCTTGTTACTTGTCCAATTCTCTGTCTGCTGCCTGGCTCACCCCAGAGTCTCTGTCTGTTTCTCCCCTGTTCTATCCTCTTGTTCTTCTCTCTTCTCATTCTTCTCGAGCCTAGATTTCACCTCTTCTTTATTCTTTCTGCTGCCAGCTCCAACTGTCCCTCTTCTCTGTCTAGCTATTGGCTATTCAGCTCTTTATTAAACCCATCAGGTGCCTTAGGATGTTAAAATGAAACAAATGCAACACATCTTTCCATTGTTAAACAAATGCAGCATAAAGAAATGTAACATTCCTTACCAAGCTAAAGCAATATTCTGCAACATACACAAATGCAATACATCTTTGCCTGACTGAAGTATTATTTCACAACTTGGGGGAGTCTTTCTCATGGAACTTTGTCTAGTGAGCACTCATGTGCCACAGTACACATGTGGGAGTCAGAGGACAGCTAATGGCTGTCTGCTTCTCCTTCATTTGTAGATCCTGAGGTTGTCACATGTGGTGGTAGTCTGTCTCCTAGAAACAAATGGTATTGGCCCTCATTAGTTTAGTTTCAGTTGTCTGGATTTCTTTTTGCACAATTTGTTTCCTTGACATTTTATCTCTTCAATAGCCTTTCTCTTTGTTTTTCACTTCAGTTCTCAAAAATGAATTCATTGATATTCCTTCTTGAGCTGTCTTCTTTCATTCTATCACAATAAGATTGTTTCAGAAGAATCTGTGAGGCTATTGCATGTGAGATGCATTAGTGAGTGAGTCCATGAAAATTAAGAGAAAATTGAGTTGCCCTGTCATCTCTGCACTCCTGTTTTTGTGTCAGGCTCCCCTGCCAACCCTGGGATGTTCTAACAAAATCTCCACTCAGCTACTGCCAGTGTGACTGATATTTGCAAGGGAGCAGAGCCCAGCAGGGTTGCCACAAGTGGCCCTGTGGATGAGAGAATACAGCAGGAATTGATGACACTTTTTTTTTTTCTGGCGACAAAGGGATTTCCACCTTCCTGAATCAGACAACCTGTTCAAATGGGTAGGGACAATCCATGGAGCAGCGTGCACAGGATATCAAGACCTGAGGTATAAACTCTCACTAGAGTTCTCCAGTGCCTACCCTTACAATGGACCCATGGTGAAGTTCCTCACTCCCTGCTCCCACCCCATAGTAGATATGGAAGGCACATCTGCATGGACATCCTCAAGGGAAAGTGGTCCCCATTCTAGGATGTCAGAACCCTTAGCTCTCTATCCAGAGCCATAGAAGAACAAGCATGAATAGCCATTTGAGCACACATGCCACTGAGCTCTGGAAAACCCCACAGAGTGTACGAAGTGCCTGCACAAAAGCAATTGACAACAGGTCAAGACCCCCGACACTAGATATCCACCTTCTCTTTTTGCTGTGTCTTTTTCTTAGAATGTTCTGTCCTCTCCTTGAATTCTAAGCTATTCTGTTGTTTTTGTTTTATTTTTTCTTTTAAATTAAGTCTCCTTGATCCCTACAATATATGTTAAACAAATATACATTGATTTTTTATAAATAATTTTAAGTCAAAATGAGAGAGAAGAGGCTCACAATTGGGCTAGCAGAATCATTTGAACTTCTTTATTTCACTTTCCATCTGGAAGCTGTATCCTCCTTGCAGTTGCTACTAACTGGAGTCATGATATTCATTAAAACTGTTTCATTTAAGAGTCAGACACTTACATTCCAAAGGCTCTTGACTAAGCCTCACAATATCATGGGTAAGTAGCATGTCCTTCCAGGTGTCAAAGTGAGTAGTACATTCATTATTCTCCATCCCTGGTACACAGAATGAGCAGCATGTATCAGATCTTATATGTATCCACAAGATTCTGATTCAGTTAAATAAACAGTAGACTACTCCCACAATGGTCAGACAAGTCTTGGTTGGGCCTGGACATGCAAAGAGAGTATAAGGCACTGGTTGAAGGAATTACAAGTGAGGCATATATAATCTGGAAAGTTGCTTGAGGTATCCATGATGGTTGTCATATTGGCTTCATGATGGTCAGTAGCATGATCAACAGTCACCATTGTATTATGGATGGGAACAGTGAGCCTATATGACTTTATATGCATCACTTTGGTAATAGATTTTCTGCTTCTAGATATGCAATCAAAACCATTGGGGCTTTTAGGCAAGATGGTATATTTATATATTTGTATTATATATGTATCCATAAGATGATATACATTGATGTTTTCTTACTTAATAAAAATGCATAGAAATCACTAAATTCTACAAACTGGAAAAGGATCTCAATTTGATGAATGAATTCATAGCTGATACCATGAATAATTTAAGGCAAGAGAAAACTTGATATACTTGTTTATTCATTTATTCTTTTGCACAACATGAGTACTAGGGAAAACATAACAGTCCAGTACAGGAAAGTGTCATGGTGAAGACTACTGGTTTCATGGAAAGCCAGGAGGAGGATTTCCTGGCATGCAAACTCTTTATTGTGTCGTTTTATTTTGTTTTTTATTTTGTTATTTTTATATATATTTGAATTACAAACAAGACTGAATTACATGACAATCTCAGTTCACTTCCTCCTCCCTTCCTCTTCTACCACCCTCAACTAAAATCCTACCTATCATATGTCCTTTCTTCTAATCTACACCTGACTCAATATTTCTGCTTCCTCGTGACCTCTGCATCCTTCCTTTCCTCCCTTCTCACTCTGGTAGCTTCGTCCCCCCTCTTCCCATGCTCTCAATTTGTTCTGAGGATGTTAATTGTGCCTTAATTCTTGTCTCCTAAAAATAAAATGACCACAATCTCAGATGTGAACCACAGCACATCATTTGATGGCTCCCCAAGTGTGAAGAGGCCCCTGAAATGCCCTCATGAGATGTGTTCAGGTCATACCAGCTTCTTCATGACAACATGCTCTAGCCTCAATCTGACCACTTCTGTCTTCAACGCCTCTTGAACTAGATTCACCATGACCATCTTACTTTCTCCATAAAGGTCCCAAAGGAGGGGATTCACAAATTCTTCCTTCATGAGGATGATTAAACCCCAGAATGACTAAAAGACTAAAAGAGTGTCCAATCCACAGGTGTGTTCCAGGATCCTCACTCTCTAAGAACTGCAAGTTCCCACTTCAGAAACAAAAAAAACCCAGTTCCATGAGCTTACTAACCTTGAAATGCCCGCCTTTTTCTTTTCCTCACTACAGAAATGTAAACACTCAAGCAGATGGGAAACAGGAGAAGTGAGCTATGCCACTTCATCATTGTCAGCTGGAAGGGAGCAGGGAGGGCTGTCACTGAACACACAGACCAACATCATGGCAGCAGCTATGAGAACAAAGGAACATCAAAGGGATCGTGAGGGCAAGGGTCTCTCCCAGTTCCATCAGTGTGTGCCCTCTCTCCTTACAGATCTTGTGTCTGCACCTTCTCATGACAGCCCTATAAATACAGCCTGGCTCCTCACTCCCTACAGACTAGGCTCCTGTTCATCCCTCCTCCAGGTGACTCTCAGCCATGAAGACACTTGTCCTCCTCTCTGCCCTTGTCCTGCTGGCCTTTCAGGCCCTGGCTGATCCTCTGCCAGAAGCAACTGAGGAGGTTAAAAATGAGGAGCAGCCAGGAGTAGAAGACCAAGATGTGTCCATCTCCTTTGGAGACCCAGATGGCTCTGCTATTCCAGGTCAAGGTGAGTGGTGATGCCCAAGTGTGATAGTGGGTTGGGGTCTCCTGAGACAGGGTTGAAGGGGTGCCCTGGAATCCTGTGCAGAGCTGTGTGATTCGGAAAGGTTTCTCTGATGATCCTCCATGATCTTCACTGTCTAAATCATAGAAGTAATAGACAAAGTTAAAAAAGCATAACTAATTGTCTTTCTTTTGAGGACTTTGACCTAAAAATGTATCTGTAGAATAGTTTCAAAATATAGAGTATATTAATTAGCCCTTTGTCTATCCAGTTGTTAACTTTGTTTTTGAAAGAAAAATCTTCTCTGCTTAAAAGAATAGATATAGGAAGCAAATGCCAGTGTATGATTGTGTTGTGTTAGGAAGACACAAAAAGGTGAAGGAACAGAAATGCCTGTCAAGTCTGTCTTGTGATCAACACTTGGGATTTTTTTGCAAAAATATAAAACATGTTTTATTTTATAGAAAGACTTAAAACAGTTTGTAATGTGGGATCCACATGTGACCAACACTTTTTAAATGTATTATTTCCCAGTGTTTGGAGTTGATCTTGGTTCTGGGTGTGATGTCACTGATACAAACAAATGTCCTCTGTACCATATGTCATGTGTCTTTATGGTACTGTATACTATTGCACACTGCTGGATACCTTACTTAGTGCCTGGTATTCTCTGTTTCCTCAGCTGCACCTGGCCTGAGATGCTTCTGTAGAAAAAAATCCTGCAGAGGATCTGAGCGTGTTTCTGGGGGTTGCATACTAGGTCCATTACCAGCCATACTCTGCTGCCGCTGAGACCAGGGACAACATCAACATGTACTCTGGGGCATCATGATCTGTCATTACCCTTGTACTTAGCCTCAATTGTTTTCCTTATCAAATAAATTTCCTTGCAGAAAAAGAATCTGTTTTTGTGTTTCTTTGGTGCTTTCTATGGCTTAGTCAGGACTCTTCTGAGCTAGGTACAGACTCTTCAATGAATCCTTATACACCAAGTCTTGTTACACTTTAGTAGTCATTTCAAGGGTGAAAAGAAACTCCAATAATAAGTCACATCTCAGGATACCCTTTCAATAATCAAATACTTTTGACTTGCCATTATCTTCAACTTGCTATTACTTTAAACTTTCTTCTCTTATTCCTTCCTGTATTGTGGGGTCAGGAGCCCTTTTCCAGGACTCTTCACCATGAAAGAGGCATTGGCTGGATATGCATGAAGAATCAGATTGAGTAGGAGTTTCTGTGTCCTCAAGACCACAGTTTCATCCACAGCCTGCCTTGCTCATAGGGATTGGTGTGATTCACTGAATTCCTCCAGTCTTTGGGGCTTTGGACAAGCAATTTATGTTAAATATATATATTTGTCATTTTAAAACAAGGTTTCTCTGTATAACATTTGCAGTTCTAGAACTCACTTTGTAGATCAGGTTGGCTACAAACTCACAGAGATCTATCTACCTGTCTTTGCCCCCCACGTGCTATTATTTATGGTTTATGTGCTTTGTCCCAATCCCAAGAAGTGACTCTTCTCAAGAAGCCACTGCCATTCATATAGCAACACTGTTCTGTACCTGTTTTCATCCACTTACCTCATTGTGTATACGGCAAAAAGATAGAGAACTCTCTACTATCTTCTGTCAGCATGTGGTGTCCCAGTGGTATAAGTGCTAGTTCATATTTGCATGTTAATAAAAACTGTTCCATTGTTAAAATGTTTTTACTGCTGTGTGCAGTAACTATCAAAGTAATAAGTTTTCTATTTTACATACACATGAATAGTTATACACACACATTGCCTTATAAGACAAGATCTCTTCAATATCTTTATAGACATATTCATCAGTCAAAAATCTTATTTTATATTTCAGACACATCCCTCACTGTCTTTCTGATTTTCAGAGTTGCTCTCAGTAGCACTTAGTATTTGTATACCCCTCATGCTCATTTGAATTATTTATGTTATTGGTTTTTACTTGCCATTCCTCCTGCCAGTGTTCAGCCCAGAACTTATTATTGATGTCTGAGACCATCTTGAACCATTAAAACATAACCTTTAAGAAGAAGTTCCTTTTACAGTGAGGCAATCTTAAGGTCTCCTGTACTCTGAATTGGGTGTGGTTATGATCAAACCTCCACTTTTGTGTCACAAGCCAGTGTGAGAGTGTCAACAGAACTCAGTTTCCCTTAATAATCAACTCTATTTCGTTAGCAGTGATCATAGCTGTGGTTCTTTTAGGCTTGTGATAACTGGCAAAAACATTTTCTTCAGGTATTTCTGAAGAGTGTACATCATTCACTGGTGGGTTCACATCTATCCCCAGAAGAGGAAAATTGCAGAGGTGGAGACCAAGGAGACTTTGTGGAGAGATGTCTGGCAACAGAAGTCTACAACATTGAGCAATTATCAGGTTCTAATTAAGGAAAACCAATAGCCCCAATAAATGACAGAATTTAGCATTATAAAATGCACAAGTTAAGGTGGAATATAGGGTAGTGGTGAAGCACAAGGGATTTGGACACAGCCCTCTTGCTTATTCTTTAGTGTCTCTGAGAAAGGCAATTAACCACTTCAAAGTTCCTTTACAAAGCCACAAAATGTTTGCCAACAAAAGCAGCTAGTTTATTGGGTTGTTGTGAAAATCTCTTATCAAAATAGATAAAAGACCTCAGAAAACCTTAAAGATAAACTAATACTGCATATGTTATATACTTTGTGAATGTTACTTGGTATCATAAGACTCAAATCTTCATGATTTCTATGAAGTCACACAAAGCTGTCCTGACCTGTATAATAAATCAAAATTTAGAATTCTTACCTTATGTAAAAAGTGATTAAGTTCAATAGAATTTAAGAGTTTTATTCAAAAGTTAATGACATATATTTGTGAAACTGGCAAGGTTCATATTTTCTGGTTTCAAACACATCAAGGACTTTATGGCATTAGTAATCACATTGTGAAAGAGAGTTCACACAAATTAAGTAAAAGAGGTTAATGTAACTACAGAAGAGTGAGACAATGAGTCTCTCTTGAGGATGGATGAGACCTTGACAAGCTGAGAAATTATGTGCAATAGAAATAAAAATGACTTTGGGAAGAAGAAAAACAGGGAAAGTCCAACAGAGTGACGTTCAGACATTTGTGACCAGAAAACTATGATGTTAGGATGGCTGACAAGTTTCTCAGAGACAAACCACCCTGTTTTAAAATTGAGTGTTTAGGACACAGTGAAGTCTAATGGATTTTTATTTTGAAGTCAATATAGGAATTGTGACTCCAGTTCCAGTTTACACACTTTTCCCTGTGTTTCCATGTTCTAAAAGGAGACCACAGTCACAGTAAGAATCCATAACAGGGCCTGCCACAGCGTTGGCTGCTATGAGCCTGTAAGCATGTGTTCTCCTTTTGAAGATTCTTTGATGACTGGGATATTTTAAAGATCTTGGGTAGTTTTCCAT
This sequence comes from Cricetulus griseus, assembly GCF_003668045.3. Lineage (NCBI taxonomy): Eukaryota > Metazoa > Chordata > Mammalia > Rodentia > Cricetidae > Cricetulus > Cricetulus griseus. Next base: position 61,974,144 of record NW_023276807.1, on the reverse strand, counting down.
GATACCATAGGTTGCTTACTGAAGTTTGTTTGGAAGTTTATTATAATGATAAGTGATGACAATATGTTGACAATGCCATGTTGGTGGAGAAGATGGGATTTCAATAGGGACATGTCTTCTTCTTATCACAAACTACAGTAATTCTCAATTAGGATATGAACTGGCAGTTCTTCCATGTTTCTCCAAGGGCAAATGAAGTTAATTATTTGAGGCTCTTAGGGATTATTCTCAACTAGGGGACCCACCTGTGAGACAAAAGCATGCATTCTGTAACTGAACCAGGGGTGTACAAGGCCATTTCTTTTTTATCAACAACTGTCTCCCAGATCATGACTTAGCTTAGGCTCATTTCTGGCACTGTCTTTCAACTTAAATTAAGCTGTTTCTCTATCTTTTTCCTTGGGGATTTTTACCTTCCTTTAACCTTTCTTGTTACTTGACAAATTCTCTATCTACTGCCTGGCTCACCGCAGAATCTCTGTCTGTTTCTCCCCTGTTCTATCCTCTTGTTCTTCTCTCTTCTCATTCTTCTAGAGCCTAGATTTCACCTCTTCTTTATTCTTTCTGCTGCCAGCTCCAACTGTCCCTCTTCTCTGTGTAGCTATTGGCTATTTAGCTCTTTATTAAACCCATTAGGTGCCTTAGGAAGTTAAAGTGAAACAAATGCAACACATCTTTACATTGTTAAACAAATGCAGCATAAACAAAAGTAACACTCCTACCCAGATAAAGCAATATTCTGCAACATACACAAATGCCATACATCTTTGCCTGATTGAAGTAATATTTCACAACTTGGGGGCATCTTTCTCATGAAACTTTGTCTAGTGAGCACTCATGTGCCACAGTACACATGTGGGAGTCAGAGGACAGCTAATGGCAGTCTGCTTCTCCTTCACTTTGGAGATTCTGTGGGTGTCAGGTATGGTGCTAGCCTCTCTCCTATTAACCCATTGTGTTGGCACTGTCAGTTGTTTGGCATTCTTTGTGCACAATTTGTTTCCTTGACATTTTATCTCTTGAATACCCTTTCTCTTTGTTTTTTTTTTTTTTACTTCAGTTCTCATACATGAATTCATTGATATTCCTTCTTGAGCTGTCTTCTTTCATTCTCTCAGAATAAGACTGTTTCAGAAGAATCTGAGAGGCTATTGCTTGTGAGATGCATTAGTGAGTGAGTCCATGAAAATTAAGAGAAAATTGAGTTGCCCTGTCATCTCTGCACTCCTGTTCCTGTGTCAAGCTCCCCTGCCTACCCTGGGATGTTCTAACAAAAATCTATACTCATCTGTAGCCAATGTGACTAACATTTTCAAGGGAGCTGAGCCCAGCAGGGTTGCCACCAGTTGCTTTGTGGGTGAGAGAATACAGCAGGAATTGATGACACTTTTTATGTCTGGTAATGAAGGGGTTTCTACCTTCCCTGAATCCAACAACCAGTTCTGGGTGGGGTGATCTATGGAGCAGCTGGCGTAGTATATCAAGAACTGATGTATAAACACTCACTAGAGTTCCCCAGTGCCTATCCTTACAATGGACCCATGGTGACATTCCTCACTCCCCGCTACTACCCCATTGTAGATGTGAAAGTCACATCTGCATGGACATCCTCAAGGTTAAGTGGCCCCCAAGTTATGATGTCAGAAACATCTAGCTCTCTATCTAGAGCTTTCTAGGAGAACAAACATCAATCGCCCTTTGAGCACACATGCCACTGAACTCTGGAAAACCCCACAGATTTAAGAAGCGCCTGCACAAAACCAATTGACAACAGGTCTCCCCTCAAGACCCCTGACTGTAGACATCCACCTTCTCTTTTTGTCCTCTCTTTTTCTTAGAATGTTCTATCCTCTCCTTGAATTCTAAGCTGTTCTGTTGATTTGTTTTATTTTTTCTTTTAAATTAAGTCTCCTTGATCCCTACAATATATGTTAAACAAATATACATTGATTTTTTCATAAATAATTTTAAATAAAAGTGAGAGAGAAGAGACACTTAACTGGACCAGCAGAATCATTTGAACTTCTTTATTTCACTTTCCATTTGGAAGCTCTATTATCCTTGCAATTGCTACTAACTGGAGTCATGTTTTTCTTTATAACAGTTTCACTTAAGAGTCAGATACTTACAATCCAAAGGCTCTTGACTAAGCCTCACAATATCATGCGTAAGTAGCATGTACTTTCCAGGTGTCAAAGTGAGTAGTACATTCATTATTCTCCATCCCTGGTACACAGAATGAGCAGCATGTATCAGTATCCACAAGATTCTGATTCAGTTAAATAAACAGTAGACTACTCCCACAATGGTCAGACAAGTCTTGGTTGGGACTGGACATGCAAAGAGAGTATAAGGCACTGGTTGAAGGAATTACCAGTGAGGGACACACAATCTGGAAAGATGCTTGAGGTATCCATGATGGTTGTCATTTTGGCTTCATGATGGTCAGTAGCATGATCAACAGTCACCAGTGTACTATGGATGGGAACAGTGAGCCTATATGACTTTATATGCATCACTTTGGTAATGTAGATTTTCTGCTTCTAGATATGTAATCAAAACCATTGGGGCCTTTATGCTAGATGATACATTTATAATTTTCTATTATACATGTATCCATAAGATGATATACATTGATGTTTTCTTACTTAATAAAAATGCATAGAAATCACTAAATTCTACAAACTGGAAAAGGATGTTAATTTGATGAATGAATTCATAGCAGATACCATGAATAATTTAAGGCAAAAGAAAAATTTGATATACTTATTCATTTATTCTTTACACAACATGAATACTAGGGAAAACGTAACAGTTCAGTACAGAAAAGAGTCATGCTGAAGACTACTGGTTTCATGGAAAACCAGGAAGAGGATTTCCTGGCATGAAAACTCTTTATTGTGTTGTATTGTTTATTGTGCCGTAATTCTTGTCGCCTAAATGTAAAATGACCACAATCTCAAACATGAACCACAGCACATCATTGGATGGCTCCCCAAGTGTGAAGAGGCATCTGGAATTCCCCTCATGAGATGTGTTCAGGTCACACCAGCTTCTTCACGACAGCATGCTCTAGCCTCATTCTGACCAATTCTGTCCCTCAACTCCTCTTGAACTAGATTCACCAGGACCATCTTACTTTCTCCATAATGGACCCAAAGGAGGGAACTCACAAAGTCTTCCTTCATGAGGGAGGTAATACTCCAAATTACTAAAAGAACTGACTGTCAAATCCCCTTTTGTGTTCCAGCATTCTCACTCTCTAAGAACAGCAAGCACACACTTTAGAAAAAAAAAAAAACCTGTTCCATGAGTTTACTAACTTTGAAATGCCAGCCTCTTTCTTTTCCTCACTACAGAAAGGAAACTCAAGCAGATGGGAAACAGGAGAAGTGAGCTATGCCACTTCATCATTGTCAGCTGGAAGGGAGCAGGGAGGGCTGTCACTGAACACACAGACCAACATCATGGCAGCAGCTGTGAGAACAAAGGAACATCAAAGGGATCGTGAGGGCAAGGGTCTCTCCCAGTTCCATCAGTGTGTGCCTGTAGGGAGTCGTCCTTGCATTCTCCATTACAATGATGGTGCCTGCAGGCACCAAATGTAAATTATTTCACAGGCGCTGGGTAATTTCCATTCCTTTGATCTCTGCCTATCCCGTGGCTCATTTGGCCTGAGGAGCTGAAGCCATTCATAGGGTAACACATCCCAGGCGGGGCTGCCAACCTTTATTAAGGGATGGGATTCTTGGCTCAGGGTCTCCGCTCTGGTAAGCTTATGTTCTCCCACTCTCAAGATGCATTAAAGCTTTCCTGCAGAAGGATCCGAGTGTCCTGTATGATTCTTGCCGGCGAGAACATAGCGCGCGGGACATCTGGTGCCGAAACCCGGGAAGCTTAACTTGTTAACATCACCGGCACCGCGGAGACCCCTTGGCTACAAGGCGGATTCAGAACTGCAAGGTGGTAAATTCGGAGAGGTATGTCTTTTCTGGACTTTGGCTTGGAAATGTTGCTATTTTGGGAGGTTAGTGTAGAGGCTTCTGTGCTTTTACTAGGAGCCATTTTGACCTTTCTCACTGTTGTAGCAATCTTAAAGAAGTCCAGAATTACATGTCAGAAACCGAATATAGTGAGAGATGGGGCGCACCCAACAATAAAATATAAGGATAAAGGACCTCCCGGGATGTCTAGTGACAAGGGAGTGAATAATTTGTTAAGAGAAACAACAACGAATAAGGAAAAAGGACCTCCCGGGATGTCTAATGACAAGGGAGTGAATAATTTGTTATATGATTCTATAAATAAGTTTAAAGCTTTAAATCTTGATAGCTCTGATGACTCTAAAAGCTCAAGAGATAAAGTTTTAGAGGAAACAGCTCAGCTAGATAAAAAAGAAACAAAAAAGGAGGGAGAAAAAATAGGGGATAACCGGTCACACCCCGGTAAATTTAAGAGACCTGTTAATCCAGCGGGTGTACTTCCATCAACACCCCCATTATTTGGTACCGACTCCTTCTTACCATTAGAGGAGCGGAGGAAATTACAGATGGCTTTCCCAGTCTTTGATAGGGGAAAAGGCCGTACATGTTATTCAACACTTCTTGAAGGCCTGGAATGCCTGTGGCTTTAAAGCCTCATAAACATTAACGCTCAGGGCCATACTACAGCCAAGCGTCTCACCTCAGAACCTAAAAGGCCAAAGAAAATGGTAAAATGGAAAGATATCTTAACTGATCTTTGGAGAGGCCCGGATCCTATTCTCATAAGATCCAGGGGAGCTATATGTTTTTCCACAGGATGAAGAGAATCCCCTGTGGATCCCAGAAAGACTCACACAAAGAGCCCCTTCGGACCTTCAAAAGTTGAAACTCCACCTTCTCCCCGGGAGTTGAGAGCCGCTATTATTATCCAGATTAACTCCTGTCCTTGACGGAGAGATTGTCATCGCTTAAGGGGTGGGGGTGGGATTGTTTGGTGCAGCCGTTTGCTGCGGATTGGTGTTACTTCTCTGGCTGGTCTGTAAGCTCAAGGCTCAAACTAAAGAGAGACAAGATCGCCCAAGCGCCTGTAATTTTAAAATAAGGGGCATCCACTGATATTTGGCTAACTATGCTTAAGCAATAGGCCGCCGGCCAGACAGCTCTTGCACACCCGGAGCCTAGGCTCATTGCACAGGGTAGAGTGTCTGGTTTGAGCAGCCCATGAGGGATGTTGAGCAAAGGCATCGCACAGAGTTGCCTAGTATGCAGGCTTCTCTGGGAGGCATGTTGTCCTGCATAAGGGTTGCCTGCCCAGTTTCCCTTTCCCAGAAAAACGGCGGAGGACAGGTCAAGAGTGCTTCGGGTCAAGCTAACAGCCTAGTCGCGACTCTCGTACACAGTCTTATTGTATGATTTGGGAAGGTACAACCTCTGCCTCTATCCCTCAACATATGGGTGAACTATTTGCTTGTAATAATATAAAGCCTTATCATTAATTAATAAAAAAAGGGGGATCTGTAGGGAGCCGTCCTTGCATTCTCCATTACAATGATGGTGCCTGCAGGTACCAAATGTAAATTATTTCGCAGGTGCTGAGTAATTTCCATTCCTTTGATCTCTGCCTATCCCGTGGCTCATTTGGCCTGAGGAGCTGAAGCCATTCATAGGGTAACACGTCCCAGGCAGGGCTGCCAGCCTTTATTAAGTGATGGGATTCTTGGCTCAGGGTCTCCGCTCTGGTAAGCTTATGCTCTCCCACTCTCAAGATGCATTAAAGCTTTCCTGCAGAAGGATCCGAGTGTCCTGTATGATTCTTGCCGGCGAGAACATAGCGCTCGGGACATGTGCCCTCTCTCCCTATAGAACCTGTGTCTGCACCTTCTCATGACAGCCCTATAAATACAGCCTGGCTCCTCACTCCCCACCCACTTGGCTCCTGTTCAACATTCTTCCAGGTGACTCTCAGCCATGAAGACACTTGTCCTCCTCTCTGCCCTTGTCCTGCTGGCCTTTCAGGCCCTGGCTGATCCTCTGCCAGAAGCAACTGAGGAGGTTAAAAATGAGGAGCAGCCAGGAGTAGAAGACCAAGATGTGTCCATCTCCTTTGGAGACCCAGATGGCTCTGTTTTTCCAGGTGAAGGTGAGTGGTGATGCCCAAGTATGATTGTGGGTTGGGGGTCTCCTGAGACAGGGTTGAAGGGGTGCCCTGGAATCCTGTGCAGAGCTGTGTGATTCGGAAAGGTTTCTCTGATGATCCTCCATGATCTTCACTGTCTAAATCATAAAAGTAATAGACAAAGTTAAAAAAGCATAACTGATTGTCTTTCTTTTGAGGACTTTGACCTAAAAATGTATCTGTAGAATAGTTTCAAAATATAGAGTATATTAATTAGCCCTTTGTCTATCCAGTTGTTTTTGAAAGAAAAATCTTCTCTGCTTAAAAGAATAGTTTTAGGAAACAAATGCCAGTGTATGATTGTGTTGGGTCAGGAAGACACAAAAAGGTGAAGGAACAGAAATGCCTGTCAAGTCTGTCATGTGATCAACACTTGTTTTTTTTTGTTTTTTTGTTTTTTGCAAAAATATAAAACATATTTTATTTTATAGGAAGACTTAAAACAGTTTGTAATGTGGGATCCACATGTGACCAATACTTTTTAAATTTATTATTTCCCAGTGTTTAGAGTTGATCTTGGTTCTGGGTGTGATGTCACTGATACCAACAAATGTCCTCTGTACCATATGTCATGTGTCTTTATGGTATTGTATACTACTGCACATTACTGGATACCTTACTTAGTGCCTGGTATTCTCTGTTTCCTTAGCTGCACCAAGCAGGGCATGCTTCTGTAGAAAAAAATCCTGCAGACATTCTGAGCATGTTTCTGGGGTGTGCAAACCAGGTCCATTTCCTTTCTTATTCTGTTGCCGCTGAGACCGGAGACAAGATCAGCACATGCTCTGGGGCATCATTATCTGTCATTACCCTTGTACTTAGCCTCAATTGTTTTCCTTATCAAATAAATTTCCTTGCAGAAAAAGAATCTGTTTTTATGTTTCTTTGGTGCTTTGCATGTGGCTTAGTCAGGACTCTTCTGAGCTAGGTACAGACTCTTCAATGAATCCTTATACACCAAGTCTTGTTACACTTTAGTGTAAGTGAGCAATCAGCAGTCAATTGGGTCAAGGTCTCTTTATTCGGATACAATGGCCTAGGGCAGGCCAAAGCGAGGAGGAGGGAGCTGGCAGATGGGTCGGAAGAATAAGGGGAGGGGCACGTGTCTGTTGAATTAGTGGTAGTGTGTGCCAAGTGCATGGCAGCAGAGAGGCTGAGGGAGGTTGACTGCATGGGCCAGCCGGCATGGTTGCCCTGGCGGGGATGGCAGGAGCAAACTCTGAGTTGGGAGATGGAGCTGGGCGGGAAGGGCTGGGGGATTCAACTCACTTTGTGTTTTCCTTGGTCCCACGGAGCTGGACCTGCAAGGATGCTGGAGCCCCACATTGGGTGCCACTTGTAAGTGAACAATCAGCAGTCAATAGGGTCATGGTCTCTTTATTCGTATACACCAGCCAAGGGCAGGTCAAAGCCAGGAGGAGGGAGCCGGAAGAAGGGCCAGAAGTAGAAGGGAAGGGGCAGGTACGTGTCTGTGTCTGAGGTCCTTTAGGAAGCCTTTTTTACTTCACCTTAGACTTCCCCTCACCCCGCCCTCATGGGCGTGTTCCGGGCAGGTTACCTGGGGCGGAGCTAGAATGTCTCCCTACACTTTAGTAGTCATTTCAAGGGTGAAGAGAAGCTCCGATAATAAGTCACATCTCAGGATACCCTTTCAATAATCAAATACTTTTGACTTGCCATTATCTTCAACTTGCTATTACTTTAAACTTTCTTTTCTATTCTTTCCTGTATTGTGGGGGTCAGGAACTCTGTTACAGGACTCTTCACCATGGAAGAAGCTGTGGCTTGATGTAAATGAAGGATCTGATTGAGGTGGAGTTTCTGTGTCCTCAAGACCACAGTTTCATCCACAGTCTGCCTTGCTCACAGGGATTTGGTGTGATTCATTGAATTCCCCCAGTCACTGGGGCTTTGGCCAAGCAATGTATGTTAAGTATATATATTTGTCATTTTGAAACAAGGTTCCTCCGTATAACCCTGGAAGTCCTAGAACTCACTTTGTAGACCAGGTTGGCTACCAACCCACAGAGATCAACCTGCCTCTGCCTCTCAGGTGCTATGATTTAAAGTATGTGCCAAGACATATTTTTGAAAGCTTATAATTTTCTCTGGCATTAATTTCATGGTTCATAAGACCGCTGTCATTCAAACTGACTTTTGTATTTGCTAACACATCCTGTAATTGTGGTTCCTGGCATAAACACATGCCTGCTACATCTTGTCCTGACATAAGGTATCTCTCTCTCTCTCTCTCTCTCTCTCTCTAAGCAGCATTTCATGAACTTGGTCATTCTGACATAAACATCATGTGTATTTGTCCAGTAAGTGCATGGGGAATAGGGCTGGAGATGCCACTGATGAATCAGAGACTGCAAAGTGACTTTGATGACACCAAGAACATCCTTGTGGGCTATTCCTGCTTCTTCTCTGACCTTTTGTGCTACATCCATCTTTCTTTCATCAGCCTACACAAAACTTTAATTGAAGTTCCAAAGCTTATCCTGGACTATTACCTGTAATCCTGACCTGACCAATTTGTGAACTCAGGATGCCAGGTTTTCCTCTGCTTCACAGACATTCACACTTGTGTTCACAGCAGTACAGGGCCACAAATGGGCTATAGCTTTCAGTACTTGTTTATTTCTGCAGTTTCTTGTATACACCACATCAACATTTCTTTCTTTGTGTCTGTCATTTTTCTTCAAATAGTTCTTTTCCTACAATATATTCTGATCACTGTTTTCCCTTTTCAATCTCTCCCAGATCCTCTCCACCACTCCAACTTGATGCCTTCTCTCTCTCTTTAGACAAGATCTCCTGAGAAAAATGGGAACATGGAGGGAGGGGAGAGGGAACTAGCTGAATGAGAAGGGGAGAAGAGGAGGGGTGAGGAGGTCATTATGGGCAGGGGGGTGAGTTGGGGGAAGATAAAGAGAGCAAGATAAAAGATACCATATTAGAGGGAGACATTATATGTTTAAGGAGAAATAAGGCACCAGGGAAATATCTGGAGAGCTACAAAAATGACACCAACTAAAAATCTAAGCAACAGAGGAGAGGATACCTTAAATGCCCTCCCCTGATAATGAGATTGATAACTACTTTATATACTATTCTATAGCCTGCATCCAGCAGCTGGTGGAAGTAGAAGTAGACACTCACAGGTAGACCTTGAAGTGACCTGAAATCCAGTTGCAGAGAAGGAGAAGTGTTGAGCAAAGGGGTCCATACCAGGCTGGTGAAACCCACAGAAACAGCTCACATGCACAAGGGAGAGCTCTTGGTCCCCAGACTGATAGCTGGGAAACCAGCAAGGTACTGATCCAGATCCCCTGAATGTGGGTGTTATTGAGAGGACCTTGGAAATCTATGGAGCCCCTTGTAGTGTATCAGTACTTATCCTTAGCATAAGAATAGACTTTGGGAGCCTATCCCACATGGAGGGATAGTCCCTAAGCCTAGACACATGAGTTTTGGCCTATGCCCTATCCCAAAGAATATGATAGACTCTGAAGACCCCCCTAAAGATGTCCTCACCCTTCCTGGGAAGCAGAAAGGGTATGGGATAAGTAGGGTGTTAGTTGGGGGGCAGGGGAGTAAGGGAGTTAGAGGGACCTGGGATTGACAAGTAAAATAATCAGATTACTAATTAAAATAAAAAATAATAAAAGAACTGAGGCCTCTCATAGTAGTACAACAGAAATACTTATAGCTGTCTCTCTCATGAAATATTGATTTGGCTTATAATGTTTATACATATTTATCATTAAAACCCATGGTTTCAGATGATGGGGTACAACATCTGATGATTCCCTGCTCCTGAGCCAGGATGGATATTTGTAGTCTGTATATCATGTCACAGCCCACAGTCGTGCTGTCACCAGCACCACTTACTTACTTAACATACTGAGAGTTCATCTTCAGTAAATGATCCAAATCTTAGCAAATTACTCCTCCTTCTACTCATGGACTTGGACTATTGATGGACTTACTTTCTTGCCATGTCCCACAGATGCTTTAGCCCAAATAAACACACAGACCCTATCTTAATTATGAAACTGTTGGCTGAATGCTAGGGTTTCTTATTGTCTAGCTCTGTCTTAATTATTGACCCATTTCTATCAATCTATATATTCCCTCCAGGCTGTGGCTTACCCAGTCATGGCCTCGAATGTTGTTACTCCCTTGGGAGCTTGGCAACTCAGTCAGGGGCTCACTCTGCCTGCGTTTCTCAGAATTCTCCTGATCTCCTAGTCTCACCTATCTTCCTGCCTCATGGGCCCAAAAGTGTTTTATTTTTAACAGAAACATATATAGGGAAGTACATGCACCATCATTGAACCAAGGTACAAATGGCAAATTTGAGTTAGAACACTTGCTTTCATGGTGTCCATTTCTTACTGTAATGGTTTCTTAATCAGCAGTAGGAGATCACAGCAAATGCATGCCCACAGGAAGAGAACCTGTGACTTGTATAGATTATTCTACACATCACCTTTTTTGTCAGTGTATTTATGAAGTGGAACTTTACCTTTTCACTGCATTCCTCAAGAATAACCCAAAACACATAATAAGTAAGTACCATAAAGTCCAGAACTCTATGCCATGCTATGATGAACAAAGTTTTGTTCTGTTTTCATCTAAATTTTTATAATGGGAATGCAGGATTAGTGTGTCATCCAGTATGGTCCAGGATCTGTCCTTGGAGAGAGATTTAGTAGGTAGTGAATAGCCTTGGTGATTACTAGAAAATGAGGGAATCCAGGAAGTGTTTGTATTTTTTTAACTAGAAAATCAAGATACTAAGTTTCCTCAGATATGCCCATCATTCACTCATGAACTGTATCAGAGGAATCAGAAAAAGACAAAGAGAGACAGGCCAGGACAACACTTTTATTCCTAGAAGCAACCAGTTTGTCTTGGTGGTATTCATCCTTACAATTGTCAAGAATTTGAGTGGAAATTCTGCTTCATCCTGAGGTGGTTCCTGAATCTGGAATCCAAGGCTCCAGTAAGTACACATAGGAAACACCATCAATCCTACTGCAGAGATTTTCCACAAAAGAGCTGGTTCCAGCTGTTTTGAGTATAGTCTGGGCATCAGAGTTCTCAGCTGATTCTAAGGCACTACTTTCCTGAGGCTAATTATCAAATAACCATGGCCTCCCGCATCAGATGACCTGAAGACAGTGGGATAGGTTTATAAACCATGAGTTTTAGGGGGACAGCCCAAGAGGGTGAATCTAGGTAGTGTCAATCATGTGAACATGTGCTTATTGGTTAGAGAGTTGAAGACAGTGAGAGAGTCACTGTTACCTAGGGTGTCAAAGTACAAAGTGTTTGCCAAGGTAAACATCTGGGTCATATTAGAATGGATAACATTTTCCTCTAACCTGTAAATTTCTGAAATGATCTCTGGATCTAAGTGTGGCAAAGGAAAGTTCCTGAAACACAGAAAAGTATATTTCCTCAATGGATTACATTCTGTTTCTGGTCGTAGAACAAGGTGAGGGTATCCAATTTCAAATGGAATGAATATGAGTTGGGGACATATCTTTGTGTATTAAAACTCTAGCAGCTGGGCATTGGTGACACACACCATTAATCCCATCACTTGGGAGGCAGAGGCAGGCGGATCTCTGTGGGTTCGAGGCCAGCCTGGTCTCTAGAGTGAGTGCTAGGATAGGCTCCAAAGCTACACAGAGAAACCCTGTCTTAAAAAACAACAACAAAAAAACTCTATGCAGTGTACCCTAATGTATATTATTGCCAAGAGATGTCATTGACTTCCAAGGTCCACAGTGAATGAAGTGATAAAGACAATGTAGTATACTGGGGTGTGTGTTTGCATGTGTATACATGGAACACTCTTCAACCCCCAAAATATGGAATTTTTAATAACTGAGATAATCCTGCAGGACACTTACTGTGTAAACTCCAGAGGTACAAAGGGAAGGACAACATGTTCTCACATATACAAGACAAAAATCAAGATAATGGAGAGTGAGAGTAGAATAATTGCTATTGGAGACTGGCAAGGTCAGAGGATGCTGAGGAGATGTTGGTCAGTTGACAGAATTACATTATTTTAGGAGCAATGAGTTCCAGTCTACTATTACACAATAACGTGACTGTAAACAACAATGGATTGTGTATTTTGAAATACCTAGGGCAGAAGAATTTTAGTATTTCACCATGAAGAATTACAAATGTCTGAGGTGACATACATGCTAATTACTCAATTTAATCATTGCACAATGTATATATACATTTGTCATCCATTATCATTGTGCACTTTCAGTTTTCATCATTACAATCTGCCAGTTTAGAAACCATGAACTCTTGGAATTTACAAGAATATTTCACCTCAAAATTCAAAAGTGGGACGGAAGAATCCATGACACTATTTCACTCTAGGTCAAGATTTTGCAATATGGAGAGTGCTTGGAAAGAACTTCTTGAGACAAAGGCAAAGAGGCTTTTAACTACGTGAGCTGGTGCAGAAGCTCTGGAGAACATTAGTGGGGAGGCTGGTCATTGTGATTGTGTCATGTGTTTGCTGATTGACACATACTGCAAGTTATGCTAACTCTACCAGAAATCAGAGGACCTATGTCCTTAGAGAAGTAAATTTTACAAGGATGACCCCAAGTTTGATTAAACCATTCAATTTATTTTGCCCAGGAAATGAGTTCATCGTTTAAAATGAAATGTCTTGGAGGACTTTGGTAACTGTATTTTATGTTTCCAATGCACTAATCAGTATTCTGTGATAGTTGAGGCTATAAGAGTTGTACAGGCTAGAGTTACACTTTCTCTACTAATTCAGTTGGTACAGTTAATTCCTGCCACTGCCCAACACAGATTGTTATAACAACTATCATGAATGATGCTTCTAGCATCCTTTCTTTCTCAAAGTGGGATGGGGTACTCTATTCTCCCAGAATGCCTCCTTACATATTGAATGCCCACAGACTGCCCGCTATGAACACACTTATCTGTGTTACTGCAGTCTGCAATCTAAGAGGTCGCCACTGCTGTATTTCCATCAGGTATCACAATCAAGCCCTAGAGATACATGCAATGTTCTGGAGAATGAGTCTTAGCACCCCAAAGAAACACTGGAGCCTCCAGGCTGGAGGGAAACATGTCAGCATATGTCTTTATTTTCCCCGGAATCATTTCCAGGATGCATTAGCCCAGCAAAGGTATTGGCAACTCACTTGAGTGTATATTGCAGTGTGTTCATAAGTCATTAAGCACTTGTACAGCCTGTGTGTGAACAAGTTTACTGTGTAGAAAATACATCTTTTCCTATGTAACATAGGTGCAACAGATAATGTGCACATCACAAAGTGGAATGCTTTGCCTTTCTTCCTACCCATTCTGTCTCTATATTAACTTTTCCTAATATTGGTAACTGTTGTCTCTATGGAGACAGAAACAAACCTGGGCTTAAAGGCAGAGGCACAAGCCAAGCCTGCTCATTGAAACTTGAACACCTTTTAAGGAGACAGTGTCTCCCTCAAAAGTTATGAATTTAGGACTTTATAAACATGAAGCCCAAAGTGGTAGTTTTTCTTGACATGTAGGCAATGTCTTTGAGAGGGAATTGGATCTTCATGAAGGCAGTCAAAAATTGAGAGAGAAATATTATAGGATCATCATCAGCCCTGTAAACTTTCTTTCTATTATGTGTCTGCACCCTGTGATCAGCCTTAAAATTGTTAGTATTGGAGCTAGTATTTTGTAAGTAATACCCAAATTATTTGTTTATTTACAAAAGTGGCCTTGAAGGTTCTGATACCTGATATCCAGAGTCCAGACTGAGCCTTATTCCAAATTAGGAAAGATTGCAAACACATTGCAAGCAATGCATTGGAGATAAAGGCAAAGCACAGTTGCAGTGGTGATCAGAGACCTCTCTTTGGCCTCATTACATGGACATCTTGCTGTTACTGGTCTCTGTGTTCAGTGGCAGCAGAACATATACAATATGGGACACTTGGTCGTGAAGCTAAAGAAAGATTCCAATATTTTGCAGGATTATCTTCTACAGTAGCATGTCAAGGGCTTCCTTGAGTCTGGACCACACAGAGCAAATGGAGAATTGATTTTGGGTGTTGGCAGGATGGGATCATACATAGTTCTGTGAAGGTGTATGATACCACATTGGGCATGTTTTGTTTGCAACATTACAGCAAGCAGCACTGTCTACTGAACACTGTTGGTAGGATTGCAAACTGGTGCAGGAACTATGAAATCAGTGTGGAGGCTTCTCACAAGACCAGAAACATATCTCCATATGGAGCAGCAGTCAACTCCTTGGCAAATGCCCAAAGAACCTGCATCCTATTACTCAGACCTTTTGCTCAGTCGTGTTCATTGCTGAGGTATTCACAGTAGGTGGAAAATGGAAACAACATAAATGCCCTTCAGTTGAAGAAAGGATCATGGAAATCTGGGACATGTTTTTGAGAGTGAGTCTTATTCAAAGGACAGTAGTGTTGATAAACAGGAGAAGTAACTAGAGCAGGATCAATGAGGTGTTACTTTGTGTCTATAATCCTGTTCAACCTTAAAACGACTACTAAATTGTAACCAAGACTTCTGTATAGGGATTCATTGAAGAGTCTGTTGCATAGCTTGGTAAAGTACTGACTTAGGCACCAACAAACATGAAAACAGATTCTTTTTCCGCAAGGAAATTTATTGGAGAAGGGAAAACAAACAGAGGCTAAGTACAAGATTAATGACAGATCATTAGGTCAGAGTACATGGTGATCTTGTCTCTGGTCTCAGAGGCAGCAGAATATGTAAAGATTTGGTCCTTTTCTACAGATCCCGGTGACATGATGGTAAAAATTTCAGGATTAATTACAGTACCACCAGCACCTTCGACTTTTGCCTGAGGAAAAAGAGAGCACCAGGCAATAAGTAAGGCAGCCAGCAGTATGCATTAGTGTACAATTCTATGAAGATGCATGACACATGGTACACAGAAGGCTTGTTTGTATTGGTGACATCACTCCCAGCACCATCTTCAACTCCAAACACTGGGAAATAATACACTTAACAAGAGTTGATGACATGAGTGACCTGACAGGCATTTTGG
Source organism: Cricetulus griseus (assembly GCF_003668045.3). Taxonomy (NCBI): domain Eukaryota; kingdom Metazoa; phylum Chordata; class Mammalia; order Rodentia; family Cricetidae; genus Cricetulus; species Cricetulus griseus. The sequence continues at coordinate 61,958,870 of NW_023276807.1, read as the reverse complement.
TTCCTTCACCTTTTTGTGTTATTCTGACCCATCCCTGCCAATGAGCTTACATCTGGTTCCTAAATATATTGTTCCAAGAAAAACAGATCTTTCTTTCTGTAACAAAATTATCAACTGGATGGACAAAGGGCTAATCAATATGTTCTACATCTTGAATTTATTCCACAGATGATCACTTAGATCAGAAAACTTAGAATAAAGGAAATCAGTTACACTTTTTTTTTGACTCTCACTGTTACTTCTATGTATAAGACAGTGAAGTTCCTAGAGGATCAAGAAAGATTCTTCCTGAATCACACATCTCCCAATAGGATTCCAGGGCACCTCTTCATTCCTGTCTCAGGAGACTCCAACCAAATATCATACTGGGCACCCTGCTCACCTGAACGTTGGAGAGCAGAGACTTCCGGGCCTTCAAAGAGGATGGACACATCCTGGTCCTCTAATCCTGGCTGCGCCTCATTTTCAGTCCCCTCAGTTGCTTCTGGCAGAGGGTCAGCCAGGGCCTGAGAGGCCAACAGGACAAGGACAGTGAGGAGGACAAGTGTCTTCATGGCTGAGATTCACCTGAAGGTGGGGTCAACAGGAGCCTAGTGTGTGGGGAAAGAGGAGGCCGTCTGCATTTATAGAGCTGTCATGACAAGGTGCAGACACAGCTTCTGTAGGTACAGAGGGCACACACTGATGGGAACTGAGAGATACTGTTGCCCTCAAGGTCCCTTCGATGTGCCTCTGTTCTCACAGCTGTTGCCATGTTGTCGGTCTGTGTATTTAGTGACAGCCCTCCCTTACAGCCAATAATGTTCAAATTGCCTAGCTCTTCTGTTTCCCGTCTGCTTGAGTATTTACCTTTCTGTACTCAGGGAACAAAAAGTCTACTTTCCAAGTTCATCAGCTCATGGAACATGATTTTGAGTTTTGAACTGGCAGCCTGTTGTTCTCAGAAAGGGATCTGAGGGACAGATTGGGTCAGAGTAAAGCTAGAACAGGTTTCTGTGAAGAAGCTGGTGTAACCTGCGCACATCTTATGAATGCATTCAAGGTGCCTCTTCACACTTTGGGAGCCATCAAATATTGTGCTGTGGGTCAGGTGTCAGGATGTGCGTTTTTTAACTTTTAGAGAATATGAACTTAGTTCCAAGAAACAACACTCAAAATGTAGAGAGTGATTCTATTCCAAGAGCTTCTGCCATTATCTATGAAAACCATTCTGTACATGTTCTCATCCACTTTCCCTCTTCATGTATATGCCAAAAGGTAGCAAAATTCTAATAATTTCAGTTACCATTTGGTGTGCCAGGGTTAAAAGTGCTAGCTCATGATTATGTTTTGATGAACACTGTTCCACACTTAAAATGTTATTCTTAACAACTCAGTTTATTAGCTAGGAATACAATATGAACACTATTTCACATGCATATATGTATTTGTTTATCATATTGCCTAATGGGACATGACCTCTTCAGTAGCCTTTTAGACTTCTATATCTCAGTCAAAAACATAGCTTATATTTCAGATATATCCCTCCTTATTTTGCTCATCTTCAGAGTTTGTCTCAATAGCACTTGGCAAATTTAATATCCAAAAACCTACCATGCTCATTTGAATTATTTATATTATTGGTTTTCACTTGTCATTCTCTTGCCAATCTTCAGAACAGAACTGGTCACTGAAGTCCAAGAGTATCTTGAACCATTGAAATATAACCTTTAACAAGAATGACCTTTTTCTCCATTTAGTTTGATATTGGCTGTTTGTTTGCTGTATATTGCTTTTATCACGTTTAGGTATGTTCATGTTATTTCTGATCTCTCCAAGGCCTTTATCATGAAAGGATGTTGGATTTTGTCAAAGGATTTTTCAGCATCTACTGAGATGATCATGTGGTTTTTCTTTTTCAGTTTGTTTTTATGGTGGATTACATTTATGAATTTTCATATGTTGAACCATCCCTGCATCCCTGGATAAAGCCAACTTGACCATGGTGGATGATTTCTCTGATGTGTTTTTTGAAATCGATTTGCAAGTATTTTATTGAATATTTTTGCATTGATGTTCATGAGCGATATTGGTCTGAAATTCACTTTTTTCGTTGTGTCTTTGTATGGCTTGGGTACCAAGGTTATTGTAGCCTCATAGAAAGAGCTTGGCAATGTCCCTTCTGCTGCTATTGTGTGGAACAATTTGAGGAGTACTGGTATTATTAGCTCTTCTTTGAATTTCTGGTAGAATTCTGCAGTGAGGCCTTCTGGCCCTTGGCTTTTTTTGGTTGGAAGACTTTTAATGACTGCTTCTATTTCATTAGGGGTTATAGGTTTGTTTAAGTTGCTTATCTGTTCTTGATTTAATTTTGGTAAGTGAGATCTATCCAGAAAATTGTCCATTTCCTTTAGATTTTCCAATTTTGTGAAGTACAGGTTTTAAAAGTATGACCTGACGATTCTCTGAATTTGCTCAGTGTTCATTGTTATGTACAGCTTTTCATTTCTGTTTTTGTTAAATAGCATGCTCTCTCAAGACAAGGTTGTCTACTCTCTCCTATCTCTTCAATATTGTGCTTGAAGTCCTAGCTACAGCAATAAGAAAATAAAAGGAGATAAAGGGGATAAAATAGGAAAGGAAAAAAATTAAACTTTCACTATTTGCAGATGATATGATACTTTACATAAGTGACCCAAAAAACTCTACCAGGGAAATATTACAGCTGATAAACACGTACAGCAAAGAGGCAGGATACAATATTAATTCAAAAAATCAGTAGCCCTACTATATACAGATGATAAATGCAATGAGAAAGAAATCAGAGAAACTTCACCCTTTACAATAGCAACTAACAAAATAAAATATATTGGGGTAAAACTAACCAAAAACAAGAAAGACCTGTATTGTAAGAACTTTGAGTCTTTAAAGAAAGAAATTAAAGAATATAACAGAAAATGGAAAGATTTCCCATGCTCTTGGATAGGTAGGATCAACATAGTAAAAATGGCAATCTTGCCAAAAGCAATCTACAGATTCAATGCAATTCCCATCAAAATCCCAACGCAGTTCTTCACAGACCTTGAAAGAACAATACTCAACTTCATATGGATAAACAAACAAAAAAACCAGTATAGACAAAGCAACCCTGTACAATAAAGGAACTTCCAGAGGTATCACAAACCCTGACTTCAAGCTCTATTATAGAGATATAGTTCTGAAAACAGCACGGTATTGGCACAAAAATAGACAGATAGACCAATGGAATAGAGTTGAAAACCCTGATATTAACCCACACACCTATGAATACCTGATTTTTGACAAACGATCCAAATTTATATGATGGAACAAAGAGAAAATTTTCAACAAATGGTGCTGGCATAACTGGATGTGGACATGTAGAAGACTACAGATAGACCCAAGCCTATTACCATGCACAAAACTTAAGTCAAAATGGATGAAAGACCTCAACATAAACCCAGACACACTAAACCTATTAGAAGACAAAGTGGGAAATACCCTTGAATTATTTGGTGCAGGAGACTGCTTCCTGAACATTACACCATTAGCACAGACACTGAGATCAACAATTGATAAATGGGACCTCCTGAAACTGAGAAGCTTCTGTAAGGCAAAGGAGAGAGTCAACAAGACAAAACGGTAGCCCACAGACTGGGAAAAGATATTCACCAACCTACATCTGACAGAGGGCTGATCTCCAAAATATACAAAGAACTCAAGAAGCTAGTCTCCAAAACACCAGACAATCCAATTAAAAAGTGGGGTACAGAACTAAATAGACAATTCTCAATAGAGGAATATAAAATAGCTGAAAGACACATAAGAAAGTGTTCAACATCCTTAGCCATCAGGGAAATGCAAATCAAAACAACTCTGAGATACCATCTTACTCCTGTCAGAATGGCCAAAATCAAAAACACCAATGACAGTTTATGCTGGAGAGGATGTGGAGAAAGGGGAACACTTCTCCACTGCTGGTGGGAGTGCCAACTTGTACAGCCACTTTGGAAATCAGTATGGCGACTCCTCAAGAAAATGGGAATCAGTCTACCACAAGGTCCAGGAATTCCACTCTTAGGCATATACTCAAAAGAAGCATATTCATACAACAAGGACATCTGTTCAATGATGTTTATAGCAGCACTGTTTGTAATAGCCAGAAACTGGAAACAGCCTACATGCTCCTCAACTGAAGAATGGATAGAGAAAATGTGGTACATTTACACAATGGAGTACTACTCAGCGGGAAAAACAAAACAAAACAAAACAATGGAATCTTGAAATTTGCAGGAAAATGGATGGAACTTGAAGAAACCATTCTGAGCGAGGTAACCCAATTACAAAAAGACAAACTTGATATGTAGTCACTCATATGTGAATTTTAGACATAGAGTAAAGTATTACCAGCCTACAATCCACACTGGCAGAGAAGCTAGTAAACAAGGAGGACCCTAAGAGAGACATACATGGTCCCCTGAGAAGGGGAAAGGGTCAGGATCCCCTGAGCAAATTGAGAGTACAGGAAGAGGGGAGAGTGAGCTACAAGAATGAGAATGGAAGAAGAGGAAGGATGCAGAGGTCATGAGGGAGCAGAAAGGTTGAGTGGGGAAGAATAGAAGAAAGGATATGAGATAGGTAGGGTTTTAGTTGGAGGGGATTGTAGAGGAGGACATGGGAGGTTGAAGGGAACTGGCATTGTCATGTAAAACAATCTTGTTTCTATTTCAAATAAAAAATTATTTTTAAAAAAGAATCATCTGTTAAAATATTAACCATATAGGCTCAGTATCAACCTGAACCTCAACAGGAGTCTATGATTTGATCATGTGATCTGGAGCCAGTGGGGACTGTGAAACTCCATCTAGAGACCAGCCCTGAGTGCAGCCTGTAGCCCCTAAGAAAATACCAAGAACTCCACCATGAAAAGACCCCAGAAGTTATCTCACACCTGAGGAAACTCACTCCATAGGAGTACATCCTGGCCTTTGCCTTTAAAGGCCATCCTCCCTTTTAGGTAGGTGCAAATACCAAATCCAACCATAGGAACCAAGGATAGTTACAATTTAAACATCAATTCAGTTAAATTCAATTTCAACTGCGTCTATGGTCTCTTAGTGTTTTCTCAGTCTACAACTGTGGAACTAGGATTTTTTTTTTAAAAAAAATTCAAACATGATTCTCATGCTTGAACCCAAGAGTCTTTACAAAGACACAAAACAAATATCAATGAAATAGTAAGAAGTAAATATCAATGAAAAAGTAGGAATTTTCCAGAAGGGACTTTGTGGTGAAAGTAAATTGAAGACAACACATTAACAATTCCCTGGTAATAACAAAGCAAATTAGGAATTTACTGTTTTTCTTTTATTGTGAAACTACACAAAATATTGTAATTTGTTGTTGATCACAGATAAATCATTATTTATGATATTTTACAATTATCTTTTTTACCCTAGGGGTGGTACTGAGGATTGAATGACGGGGCCCCAGAAAGGCCAGGCAAGCAATCTACCACTGAGCTGCAACCCAAGCCCCGAAACACTATTGTGTTTCATAGGGAAACTGCATTTATTTCCACTAAATGTCAATGATGCATAAATGACACGTTACTGAAACAAGTTATAGTGTATGTCACAGGACCAAAGTGCAGGTGGCAGTTTAGTTCACCCATTTCTGGTGAGTGCTGGAGCATGTGCCCGCTGCCAGCTGCCAGACAGGGGAGTCACTTTCATAGATGTGCAGGAGTGTGGTCTGTATGGAGATCAGTAATAATCCCTGGCCCAGCCCTGCTGCTGAGCACCTTCCCTGTCAGACACTCTTCAGGTCAAGTGGTGCCAGTGGGTCACAAGGGGACTGTGCCACTCATCACTGTGTGTGTTGTGTGTTCTTGATTGACAAGGATTTTTCTGAATGCTTTCATTTCCAAAAACTGTCAGTCCTGAGAGGGTCACAGAGGAAAGTGACTTTCTAGAGATAGTACCTGACATCAGTTGTCGTTCTTTATAACTGGAAGAACACTGTCTGTGTGAGGATTACCTCAGCAGGGGGATTTCCACTCTCATCTTAGACTCACACTAAATCTCCCTTAGAAGAAAGGGGAATCAGATTTCCTAACTGGAATTACAGTTCTGGCCCTAGGGCTCTTACTGCTACTTCTGAAGGAGAGGATTGCTCCCAACTGAACTAGCAGGAGCCTCAAGTTCAGTGTCTTCCAGAATTCCCTCACAGTGACTTGCTGCCAAAAAGAGAACGGGGCCCAACCTGCATTTTCTAAAAATCAGACATGCCACAGTGAGCTGGGCATCAGCTATGTGTGGTAAGTGATTTTGTTAACACAGTGGGACAGGTACACTGTGGTGGGCTGGGGCTGCTCTCTGCTTGCTTTCAATGTTCTCAGCTTGGCTGTGTGCATGCTTTCAATGCACACTTCCCTGAGGGACAGCACCTCTAGTCATGACACTCTTTCTCTGATGTTATTATTAAATTGATTTGTGTTTGGGGAGGGGTGCACACAGTTCATTTGTGGAGGTAAGAGGACAATTTGTGAGAAGACCATTCTCTCCTTGTACCATGCGGGTCCCCAGCCTCACTCAGATTGCTAGGTGTGATAGCAAGCATCTTTATCCGGTGAGACACCTCTCAGGCCTCTGACACTATTTTTGATGACAATCTCTAGCACATCTTTAATATGCTAAGAGGAAAACAGACTTTGCCTCCATTTGGCTGCCCTCCTGAAAAGAGTTTAAGAAAAATAAAAGTGTCTGTAAGGGTTTCTCTGGCTCACCAGCTTGTACTGTAGAACACAAGGTGCTCTACCTCTTGAGAGCAAGGCACGCGGGAGTCCATGGTCAGGGCTCTCATCAAAAGGCATCCTTGATGTTCTTGAGCTGGCGCACCACCAAGTCTACAGGAAGGCTGAACTTGAGGCTGCTGAGGTGGCTGAGCAAGTTGAGGGAACTCTCAAAACCTGTGTGGGCCATGTAGCTAGCTCCAGGGCTGGTAATGGGGCTCGATGAGGGATCCTGATTTACAGATGAGGTTCACCCAGGACAGCAGGTGCTGCTCATTCAAAGCCATGAACACCAATGCCTTCAGTTCCAAGTCAGCACTGTGCTTGAAAGGGTCGTGCTCTTTCAGCACCAGGTGGATGGCTGTCAGAAGGCTCTGTTTAGGGGTCACAGTCCTACTACCCATTACAGGCAGTGCAAAGGACTCTGAGAGTTTCTGGGCTTGGGAGTCCACATATGCACGGCCATTCCTGGCATGATAGTACTTCACAGAGAGCTCCCAGGGGTGCATGGTCTCAGGGGCTGAGGAGAAGCCTGGCAACAAACAAGCAATGGGGGCCATAACAAGGCTCATCCCAGAGGAGGTGGCATAGAGGCCATGGGCCAGCAGATCCCTCACAGCCACTGTCAGCTCCTAATGCACAGCCATGGTCAGCTCATCCTTGCCTCCTAGAGAGAGGTCTTGAAGGTTGGCCTAAGTGATGACATGGTCATGTGGCTGATGTCTCAACGCTAGCTGCTTCACTCTGTCTACGGACATTTTCAGCCTTTTCAGTAAGGGGGAGTACTATCTGTCTGCCTGGCCCCTCTGCCACAAGGATTGAGGGATCTGGCCTGTGGCACAACCCAATTGGCTAACAGCAAAGATCTGGAGCACTATCTCAATGTCTGTGCTGCTGGTGTTATGTTCAGGAAGCTGTCTCCTATACCAATTCGTTCAAGGGCATCTCCCATTTTCTCTTCTAGAAGGTTCAGTGTTGCTAGATTTATGTTGAGATCTTTGATCCATTTGGATTTAAGTTTTGTGTGTGGTGATAGATATGGATCTATCTGCACTTGTCTGCATGTTCAAATCCAGTTGTTCCAGCACCATTTGTTGAAGATGCTTTCTTTTTTCCAATATATAGGTTTAGATTGTTTGTCAAAAATCAGGTGTTCATAGGTGTGAGGGTTAATATCAGGGTTTTCAATTCGATTCCATTGGTCTATCTGTCTATTTTTGTGCCAATACCAAGCTGTTTTCAGAACTACGGCTCTATAATAGAGCTTTAAGTCAGGGTTGGTGATGCCTCCAGAAGTTCCTTTATGGAACAGTGTTGTTTGGGCTATCCTGGGTTTTCTGTTTTTTTTTCCATATAAAGTTGAGTATTGTGCTTCCAAGGTCTGTGAAGAACTGTGTTGGGATTTTGATGGGGATTACATTGAATCTGTAGATTACTTTTGGCAAGATTGCCATTTTTACCACGTTGATCCTACCTATCCAAGAGCATGGGAGATATTTCCATTTTCTGGTATCTTCTTTAATTTCTTTCTTTAAAGACTCAAAGTTCTTACCGTGCAGGTCTTTCACTTTTTTGGTTAGGGTTATCCCAAGGTATTTTATGTTGTATGTGGATATTGTGAAGGGTGATGTTTCTCTGATTTCTTTCTCATTGCATTTATCATCTGTAAATAGTAGGGCTACCTATTTTTTTAGTTTATTTTGTATCCTGCTACTTTGCTGAAGGTTTTTATCAGCTGGAGGAGTCCCCTGGTAGAGGTTTTTGGGTCACTTATGTAGAGTATCATATCATCTGCAAATAGTGAAAGTTTGACTTCTTCCTTTCCAATTTATATCCCCTTGATCTCCATTTCTTGTCTTATTAAACTAGCTAGAACTTCAAGAACAATATTGAAGAGATATGGAGAGAGTAGACAGCCTTGTCTTGTTCCTGATTTTAGAGGAATTGCTTTGGGTTTCTCTCCATTTAGTTTGATATTGGCTGTTGGTTTGCTGTATACTACTTTTATCATGTTTATAATGTTTCTGTTATTCCTTTTCTCTCCAAGATCTTTATCATGAAGGGATGTTGGATTTTGTCAAATGCTTTTTCAGCATCTAGTAAGATGATCATGTGGTTTATCTGTTTCATTTTGCTTACATGGTAGATTACATTAATGGATTTTCATATGTTGAACCATCCTGGCATCCCTGGGATGAAGCCTACTTGATCAGGGTGGGTAATTCTTTTGTCATGTTCTTGCATTCGTTTCGCCAATATTTTGTTGAGTATTTTTTCACTGATGTTCATGAGGGGTATTGGTCTGTAGTTTTCTTTGTTAATTGTATCTTTTTGTGGCTTGGGTATGAATGTAATTGTAGCCAGGTAAAAAGAGTTTGGCAATGTCCCTTCTGCTTCTATTGTGTGGAACAATTTGAGGAGTACTGGTATTAGCTCTTGTTTGAATTTCTGGTAGAATTCTGCAGTGAAGCCATCTGGCCCTGGGCTTTTTTTGGTTGGGAGGCTTTTGATGACTGCTTCTATTACATTAGGGGTTATAGGTTGATTTTAACTGCTTGTCTTGATTTAATTTTGGTAAGTTAGATCTATCCAGATAATTGTCCATTTCCTTTAGTACAGGTTTTCAAAGTAGACCCAATGATTCTCTGGATTTCCTCAGTGTCTTGTTATATCTCCCATTTCATTTCTGATTTTGTTAATTAGCGTGCTCTCTCTCTCTCTCTCTCTCTCTCTCTGCCTTTTGGTTAGCTTGGATAGAGATTTGTATATCTTGTTGATCTTATCAAACAACCAACTCTATGTTTCATTGATTCTTTGTAATGTTTTCCTAGTTTCTACTTTATTGATTTCAGCCCTCAATTTGATTATTTCCTGGCACTCCTCTGTGATGAGTTTGCTTCTTTTTGTTCTAAAGATTTCAGTTGTTCTGTCAATTCTCTAGTGTGACTATTCTCTAGTTTCTTCATGTGGGCAGTTAGTGCTATGAACTTTCCTATTGGCACTGCTTCCAAAGTATGCCATAAGTTTGGGTATGTTGTGTCTTCATTCTCATTAAAATCTAGGAAGTTTTTACTTCTTTTTTTTATTTCTTCCTCGACCCAGGAATGGTGCAATGGGGTATTATTCAATTTACATGAGTTTATAGGTTTTCTGCAAATTGTTTTTGCTGTTGAATTCTAAATTTAAATCATGGTAGTCTGATAAAATATAGGGGGTTATTTCAATTTTTTTGTATATGTGGTGGTTTGCTCTGTTGCCAAGAATGTAGTCAATTTTATAGAAGGTTCAGTGTGGCGCTGAGAAGCAGGTATATTCTTTTGTGTTTGATGGAATGTTCTACAGATGTCTGTTAATTCCAATTGGGTCATACCTTCTGTTAGATCCTTTGTTTCTTTGTTAAGATTTTGTCTGGTGGTCCTGTCTAGTGGTGAAAGCAGGGTGTTGAAGTCTCCTACTATTAGTGTGGGTGGTTTTATATGTGGTTTGAACTTTAGTAATATTTCTATTACAAATGTGGGTGCCTTCATATTTGGGGCATATTTGTTCAAGTTTGAGACTTCTTCTTGATGGACTTTTCCTGTGATGAGTATGAAATGCCCTTCTTCATCTCTTTTGATTGATTTTAGTTTGAAGTCTATTTTGTTAGATATTAGGATTGCTACACCAGCTTGTTTCTTGGGCCCATTTGATTGGAAATTCTTTCCCCAATCTTTTACTCTAAGGTAATGCCTGTCTTTGAAGTTAAGGTGTGTTTCTAGTATGCAGGGTGGATTCTGTCTTCATATCCATTCTGTTGGCCTGTATGTTTTTATAGGCAGGTTAAGATCATCGACACTGAGCGATACTAATGTCCATTGATTGTTGGTTCTTGTTTGTTTGGATTTATTGTTGGTCGTGGCATTGTGTGTGGATTTCTCCCTCCTGTTTCTTTTCTTTTGGTAAAGTTGGATTATCTATTGCCTATATTTTTGTGAGTGTAGTTATTTTCGGTGGGTTGGAGTTTTTCTTCCAGAACTTTCTGTAGGGCTGGATTTGTTGATATGTATTTTTTAAATCTGTTTTTGTCAGGGAATATCTTGTTTTCTCCATATATAGTGATTCAAAGCTTTGCTGGGTACAGTAGTATGGTTGACATCCATGTTCCCTTAGTGTTTGTAGGACGATTCTATCCAGGACCTTCTGGCTTTCAAAGTTTCCATTGACAAGTTGGGTGTAATTCTGATAGGTCTGCCTTTATATGTTTCTTGGCCTTTTTCCTTTGCTGCTCTTAGTATTTTCTCTCTTTTTTTTATAGGTTTGGTGTTTTGATTATTATGTGGCAAGGGGACTTTCTTTTTGTGGTCCAGTCTATTTGGTGTTCTGTAAACTTCTTGTACTTTCATAGGCATTTCCTTCTGTAGGTTGGGGAAATTTTCTTCTATGATTCTGTTGAATATGTTTTCTGTACATTTGAGCTGTGTTTCTTCACCTTCTTCTATACCTACTATTCTTAGGTTCAGCCTTTTCATGGTGTCCCATATATCCTGGATATTTTGTGTTATGGATTTGTTGGACATGAGATTTTCTTTGGTCAATGACTGTATATCCTCTAGTGAGTCTTCAAAAACTGAGATTCTCTCTTCCATCTCTTGTATTCTACTGGTTATACTTACATCCTTAGTTCCTGAAGGTTTATCCAGAGAATCTTTAGGTCATACTTTGAAAACCTGTATTCCACAAAATTGGAAAATCTAAAGGAAATGGACAACTTTTGGATAAATATCACTTACCAAAATTAAATCAAGATCAGATAAACAGTTTAAATCAACCTGTAACCCCTAATGAAATATAAGCAGTCATCAAAAGCCTCCCAACCAAAAAAAGCCCAGGGCCAGATGGCTTCTCTGCAAAATTCTACCAGAAATTCAAACCAGAATTAATTCCAATACTCCTCAAACTTTTCAGCACAATAGAAGCTGATGGGATATTGCCAAACTCTTTCTACGAGGCTACAATCACATTGATACCCAAGCCACACAAAGATATGACTAAGAAAGAGAACTACAGACCGATATCCCTCATGAACATCGATGCTAAAATACTCAATAAAATATTGGCCAACTGAATCCAAGAACATATCAGAAAAATCATCCACCATGATCAAGTAGGCTTCATCCCAGGGATGCAAGGATGGTTCAACATACAAAAATCCATCAATGTAATCCACCATATAAACAAACTGAAAAAGAAAAACCACATGATAATCTCACTAGACGCTGAAAAAGCCTTTGACAAAATCCAACATCCCTTCATGATAAAAATCTTGGAGAGAACAGGAATAACATATCTAAACATGATAAACATAATATACACCAAACCAATAGCCAACATCAAACTAAATGGAGAGAAACTCAAAGCGTTTCCTCTAAAATCAGGAACAAGACAAGGCTGTCCACTCTCTCCATATCTCTTCAATATTGTTCTGGCTATAGCAATAAGACAAAGGGATCAAAGGGATTGAAAGGGAAGTCAAAACTTTGCACCAGGACCCGAAAAACTCTACCAGAACTCCTACAGCTGAAAACCTTCAGCAAGGCAGGATAAAAATTAAAAAAAAATCAGTAGTCCTACTATATACAGATGATAAATCCAATGAGAAAGAAATCAGGGAAGCATCACCTTTCACAATATCCACAAGCAACATAAAATATCTTGGGGTAACACTAATCAAAAAAGTGAAAGACCTGTACAATAAGAGCTTTGAGACTTTAAAGAAAGAAATTAAAGAAGATACCATAAAATGGAAAGATCTCACATGCTCTTGGATAGGTAGAATTAACATAGTAAAAATGGCAATCCTGCCAAAAGCAATCTACAGATTCAATGCAATCCCCATCAAAATCCCAACACAGTTTTTCACAGACATTGAAAGAACAATACTCAACTTTATATGGAAAAATAAAAAGCCCAGGATAGCCAAAACAACTCTTTACAATAAAGGATCTTCTGGAGGCATCACCATCCCTGACTTCAAGCTCTACTATAGAGCCGTAGTTCTGCAAACAGCTTGGTATTGGCACAAAAATAGACAGATAGACCAATGGAATCGAATTGAAAACCCTGATATTGACCACGCACCTACGAATACCTTATTTTTGACAAAGGTGCTAAATCTCTACAATGGAAAAAAGATAGCATCTTCAACAAATGGTGCTGGTACAATTGGATTCGGACACACAGAAAATTGCAGATAGATCCATACCTGTCACCATGCACAAAACTTAAGTACAAATGGATCAAAGATCCCAGAATACATCCAGCCACACTTAATCTTCTAGAAGAGAAAGTGGGAATTACCCTTGAACAGATTGGCACAGGAGACCACTTCCTCAACATTACGCCAGTAGCACAGACACTGAGGTCTGCAATTAATAAATGGGACCTCCTGAAACTGAGAAGCTTCTGCAAGGCAAAGGAAACAGTCAGTAGGACAAAATGACCACCCACAGAATGGGAAAAGATCTTCACCGATCCCACATCTGACAGAGGACTGATTTCCAAAATATATAAGGAGCTCAAGAAGCTAGCCACCAAAACACCAAACAATGAAATTAAAAAGTGGGGTGCAGAACTAAATAGAGAATTCTCAACAGAGGAATCTGAAATGGCTGAAAGACACTTAAGAAAGTGCTCAAAATCATTGGCCATCAGAGAAATGCAACTCAAAACAACTCTGAGATACCACCTCACGCCTGTCAGAATGGCTAAAATAAAAAATACCAATGACAATCTGTGCTGGAGAGGATGCAGAGAAAAAGGAACACTCCTCCATTGCTGGTGGGAGTGCGAACTTGTAAGACCACTCTGGAAATCAGTATGGCCGTTGCTCAGAAAAATGGGAATCAGTCTACCTCAAGATTCAGCCATTCCTCTCTTGTTTATATACCCAAATAGGGCATGTACATACAACAAGGACATATGTTCAACCATATTCATAGCAGCATTGTTTGTAATAGCCAGAACCTGGAAGCAACCTAGATGCCCCTCTACTGAAGAATGGATTGAGAAAATTTGGCACATTTATACAATGGAGTACTACTCAGCAGAAAAAAGCAATGGAATCTTGAAATTTGCAGGCAAATGGATGGAACTAGAGGAAACCATCCTGAGTGAGGTACCCCAGTCACAAAAAGACAAACATGGTATATACTCACTGATATATGAATTTTAGATATAGAGCAAATTATTACCAGCCTATAATGCTCTTCACCAAAGAAACTAGGAAACATAAAGGACTCTAAGGGATAAATGGTCCCCAGGAATGGAAGTGGCATGAACTCTTGAACTAATTGGGGGCATGAGGGTAGGGGGGGGAAGGAGCTGCTACAATAAGAGTAAGAGAAGAGGAGTAGAGGAGAGGAAATGGAGGTGCAGAAATACTGAGTTTGGGGAAGAATAGAGGAAAGAGAGCAGGATGAGAGATACCATATCAGAGGGAGCCACTATAGGTCTGAGAAGAGATCTGGAATCAGGGAGATCTCCAGAGACCTACAATGATGACACGATCTGACAATCCAGGTGGAGAGGATAACCTAAAAGCCCTTCCCCTAAAATGAGATAGATGACTTCTCTTTATGCCATCCTAGAGCCCCCACCCAGTGACTGATGGAAGCAGAGACAGATATCCACAGATATACACTGAGCCGAAACGGGGAATTTAGTTGAATAGATGGAGGAATGAAGAACGAAGGGGTCTGTACCAGGTTGGAGAAACCCACAGGAACAGTTGATCTGAACAAGGGAGAGCACATGGGCCCCAGATGCTGTTGGGGAGACCAGTACAAGACTGATCCAGACCCCTGAACATGGATGTCAATAAGGAGGCCTATCCACTCCAGGGAGCCTCTGATGATGGATTAGTATTTTTCCCTGGTGCAAGAAGGGACTTTGAGAGCCCATTCCACGTGAAGGGTTACATTCTGGCCCTGGACACATGGGGAAGGGCCCAGGACCAGCACAGGAAGATTT